>NC_081413.1:723155648-723455648 GCF_030272615.1 Cryptomeria japonica | reverse complement strand
ATAATTAAATAGAATAATTACATTAAGTATTAAAAATCAAATTAAAATTTTGAAAAGTTTATAAATAAATAAACTAATTATAATATTAAATTAAATTAAATTCGAATTAAGATTTTCGAAAGAAAAAATATTTAAAATTAAAATTAAACATGTTGAAATTAACACGAGTTTTAAAAAGAAAACTTAGAGTCAATCTATCGAACTTCCTGTCAACTCTTAATTTGCATCAAATTGTGTGGGATAACTCAGTCTTCCCCATAATTTTCTCTCTGTAATTGGCTAATCTAATTCTCTTTTCTTAACTTCAACTCCCCATTTTTTCCTGATTTTCATCAATCAAGATCCAAGTATTTTGGATCAAAACTTAGCCAAAAATGTTTATAAAATAAAACCCTCTGCCATTTTGACAATCATCGAAGATTTAGCTGGTGATTTATTCTTAACCATCACATTTCCCCGCTGAGTCCAATTTTCTGTAGGGGTCAATTTGGTTGGAGGGTCGATTTGGGCAGATCATGGGTTGGCAAAAGGAGAGGGCGCTAGTGATCTACTCTCCTCACCACACCCCTTTCTCACCTTCCTCTCCTTCCCACGTAATTGCAGACCGCACTATCTTAAGGTGCCTGAAGGAGTTAAGGAATTTTGATTTGGAGAATTGTTAAAGATCACCTCCTCTCCTCTTCTCATCATCAACTTTGCAAGGTTTTATCTCTGTCTTTACTTGCAGTTTTCCTTATTACATTTCATCCATTTACCTTGGCTGATCGTTGTATTCAAATGGGCATAGTTTATGATTTCATTGTTGACCAGCAAGTTGATTTCTAAGAGGAATCAAATCGCACCCCACCATGTTTTCTCTTTCTCTGTGTTTTGTCGAATGGGCCGATCTAGCAGAGTGCTTGGGATCGATTTTGGGCAGATTGATATTACATTTCATTGAGATTGAGTGTTGATAAGGCATGAGTCGATAACCCTTGTGGAGTGATTCGTCATCCACACTCTTAATCATTCCCTGTATTTTTATATGGGTCGATCTGTTTGATTAGATTGCTTAGATGCTTGAGTGCAATGACCAAACTAGTTTGGGGGATGCTTATTTTTATCTCCTTTTGACCTTTGCTTTTCACCGAAATTTGATTCTTGGTAATATCTTTGTCCATTTTATGTCTGTCGGTTTCATTCAATATATATATACTGCTATATTTGTGTAATTTCTATTTGCTTTCTTAGTAGCCACCAAAATCTGTAGGCTGGCTGAAGTAATGATGTTTTTTAGATTTCCTTTTCAACCAGCGTGTTGCAATTCTCAATCAGAATCGTCCATAATGGATATATATATATAAAAGAATTGTCTTAGTCTTTATATCAACATAAACGAATTTTCCACAAATCGGGTTTGCAATTTGGAACTTAATAAATAGAGAATTTCTAATGTTGGGTAGGAATAAGAATGACTAATAGTTAATAAAATATATGTGGGAGGGAATTTATTATTTTTCTGTCTATAATGATTGCATTGAAAAGATGTGCTTGTTTATGGGTTGAACCAGGGAAGTGTTAGAATAAGGGATCACTACTCAAAAGATATTTGCCTGAAATGCTACAACCCTCAGGGAAGTCTCACTAACTTACAACTGGTTATAATGAGGAAATGCAATAAAATGAACTCTGAAGTAGCATCTGACAATGCATGAATGAGTTCCGATTAAGCACTAGATCTCTGATTGTCCTCGCTCTGCAAATACTCTAATTTTGTCTCAGTTAGCCACCAGATTATCTGTCAACCAAATGTGCACATGAAACTGCGCTCAATCGCACCAAAACTGATCGGCACAATTACATTACACCAAAAACTAATCGCTAATTCGATCTTAACAAAAATGATCTTGTAGATGCCTAAAATAAATTAAATCCATATTTAATTAATTTAAGCTTATCAACATAATTAATTGATTTAATTGTGTTGTCCTTATTCTTCTCAGTGTTAATTAAATCTAATTTAATTAATCCTGTCACTATTGTCCAATAATTAATTATCAAATAAAATAATTATTTCCCTATTCTTCTAAAGTCCCTCCAATAATTATTTCCTCTAAACCCACTCAGTTAATTAATTTTAATTAATTAACCTAATCATGTGATTTCTACAAATCACTTTTTCCTAATCCCCGCTCAGCCTAATTAATTCTTCTAGAATCTCTCATAATCCCACTTATCATTATTCTCCAATTTTAAATTCCCCCACTCATGTCACATCAATCTTGAACCTCTCAAAGAAATTCAAATTTCTTTGAAGCCCCCTATGCATCCTCACTTTGAAATTCAAATTTCTTTCCCCTCCTTTTTCCCAAGAAATTTTATATTCCTTTTTATTTCTCCAATGCATCCTTGATCCATGTCCACTATCTTGAATCAATCTTAGCCCTTCATAAGCAAATAAATCTTGGCCCTCCATTGGCCTCCTCCAATCTATAAATTGGAGCATCTTTCCTTCTCTAATCAACGAGTCTTCATTCTTCTATCATCATGCTGTTAATTTCTCTTCTCATCTCCCTCTATCACATTTTTATCATTTTCTCATAGTCCTCTGTCAAATCCTTGTTATCCATATCCATCTATCCTTGATCCAAATCCAAATTCATAATCCATCTATCTTGTTAAGCATTCGAGAGCAATCCACATCTACAACGAGCAAAGAGCAAATCAAGTGCAGCATCAAAGGGACGCCTTCACTTCATCAAGCTCAATCCGAGGGAGAAGACAAGTTTGTGAAGGTATACTTGGTTTTTGTGTTTTGAATGCTTTTATGCTTATTGTTTGATCATCAGAACCATTTTATCCCCTCACTCACTTTGCCTCTCTCCATTTTGGAACGCCCGGTAGGACCCACGTCCCTAATTTCATGCTTTTGCAACTTTTTGTGTTTTGAAAAGTTACAAGTTACGTTTCCAGCGCAAAAGCTTGTATGAATTTCTGTTGTGCACAAAATGATTCTACTTCTTTACTCGTATGGGCATCTGCTAATTGTCGTATGGGCATGTGAGGAGGCTCGTACGAGTTTCTATCTCTTTTTCTGCTCTAACTCTGCAGTTTCTGCTTTCTGTCTAAATTTTATCTTCTTTCTATTAAACTCGTATGAGTTTCTATCTGATGTAGTATGAGTTTATGTTCTTCATCATATGAGTCAGTGTATAAATTATCGTATGGGTACCTAATAAAAATCATACGAGTTGTTGCTTTCTGCTTACTCATATGAAAAACAAAGAGGTTCATTTTTAAAGATATGATATGAACCAAGGCTTGAAATTAGGCTTGTGGAAGGACAATATATATGGAATATAACATTTAAGTATAAGTGGCATTTCATCTTCTCTTTTCTCTTTCTTATACTTTAAGTTATATTCCACATATATTGTCAGGATGTTTGAGAGGGGTTTTAGACCTCCAGGAGTTATAATGCAAAATCTAGTTTTTGGAGGATCTTCCAAATTTTAGACTTAGTCAAATTTTAGGGCTTATTCCTTTTATCCCTCTCCATTTTAGGGGTATTTAGATATGAATTTGTTAATACTAATCCTAACCCATTTTTGTTCTCTATTTTTCTGATGTTTTTGACAACCTAACCTGTGTTTTTGCAGAACGTTAGTCCGAGATTCTGCTTGTCAAAGAATCTATTTCTCAAACCATAGGACTACTAATTTGTTGTTTTTGCAGGTTGCCTAAGGAGATACAAGCAAAAATTGTGTCTTTTTAAATTGTTTTCTTAGGCACTTAAATATAATTGGGTAAAAGAAATATTATGTTTAATGTGTTTGAGGAAAGCGTAGAGGTAGGAGAGTATGCTCTTGTCTATATAGACAATAAAAAATCCAGGCCCTTGAAACTTTTCTAGTTTGCTTGCATGTTTTTTACCCTTTGCGGGCCTACCCTCCTGATTTTCCTAGCACACTCGCATAGGAATTGGTGAGAGGGGAACGACCCAAGTGAGTACGGCTAAAACCCAAGCATTCCAACTCACTATAATAAATAGGCCTCTTGGGATGAAAATCTCGGAGGACAAAGCTATCTAAGAGTTTACTCTCATATCAAGCATTTTGTAGGGCCTCTAGGTCTCAATCACATTTGCGTGACTACATCTTGCTTGGTACTTTGTTGGTCTATAGGCCTCAATCGCACTTGCGCGAATGCAAAGGGTAGTCTTCGAATGGAAACCCTTACCAAGAACCCTATAGAAACTACCTAGTTCACCTATGAAAGGTGGATAATCTTTGTGCAAGGGAGATAGTAACTCCCCCAAGAGACTTGTCATTTCATGCCCCCATTAGCATTTGGAGTCGGCTAATATGGCATTGAGAATCCATTGCATGTGACTCATCAGTCGTATTCTGATTAGTCATTGGGTGTGTACCTGATTCGTCAAGCAAAGGTTTTCCTCCTCAACCAACTTCCTAGGATAGCGCATTATGTTTGGATTCTCTATTTGCATCAGTGGCCAACGTGTATTCATTGCTTGATATCTCTTGCCAAGTCCATCCTTCCTCGAACCAATCAATCCTCCCTCTCTCCAAATTCCATCTTGTCATCATCAAATTCCTAATCCATTTCTATCTATCCAAGCCATTCTCCAATCCCTAATCCATTTTCATCCATCCAAACAATCATCCTTCCTCAACCAAATTTTTTGTCCAAATCAATCATCTGACTTTGGGTAGCCTTCCCCTTTCTTCTTCCTATTATATATCCATTCTTCCATAATCATTCTCCTTCTAATTCAATTAAATCTCCAAAATTTCAATCAATCAATCAATCCATATTTCTAATCTGGTAATCCAATCACCCATCAATCAATCATCCAATCCTTTAATCCAATCATCCCTTGATCAATCATCAACCCTAATCCAAGGTCAATACCTTGTGAGAGTTTTATTTAGTCCTTTATTTTAAATCAAATCAATCATCTTTTCTTGTGTGCTTAGGAAATCATCTCCCCAAGCATATTTGCTCAATCCTTTTGTGGTCGATCTAGACCACTATCCTTTTATCTCCTCTTTGCTTAGAGTCATAATTATATCCTTAGTAGAGGGAGATTTGATCAATCTTCATAAGGTCTAAATTTTACCCTACCTTGGTCGTCACCTATGTTTGTGGTCTTTATCATCAATCCTCCACTTGAAATCCTAATCTAAGGACTAGGGTACAATCTCTATCAATCGTCGATTAAGCCATCAACCAATCTAATCCAACTAAATCAAATGAAATCCAATCCAAATCCAATCCATCATCATTCAAAGCCAAGCCCTAATCCTCATCTTCATTTAACATCATCTTCATCATCTCTCTCCTCCAAAACATACTCATCCAATTCCAATCTAGTCCCTCGTTCTCAACATGGCTACCCATAATTTCAAAGCTTGTAATGAGAAGATGCTCATGGAAGTCCACAGACCACCTTAACCTACCTACCAAGTTAATCCCATATTCTCTCATCCACCTATCATAGCTTCATCCATCCCACCTCAACACATTGCACCTAATGCCAATCCGTATCATAGCTCTTATCTTGCTTCTATCTTCGGCAAGGGAAATCCATCTTATTCCCCATCTGTATCTCCATATTATCCCTTGTCCGCATATATATCTTCATCTCCCCTCCCATCTACATCCCAATCCCCGTCCTTTTGTAACACTCACTATCCAAATTTGTTGCCCCATAATCCTCCATACCCTACCCCTAATTCCCCAATCCATTATCCCAATCCTCCATCCAGTCCTTATCCTCTATCTAATCCCAATCCTCCATCTAATCCTAATCCTCCAAAATCCATATTATCCACATCCTCCAAGTCCATGATTCGTGATCTTATCCAAGACATGCTAGCAAAGGAGACAAAATCCTCTTCTCTAAATCAAGTTGCCTCATCTCCTCAAGTCCTTAATCCACCTCAATCACCTCCACCTCAAAACAAATATGAATCCCCCACACTTGATGATACCCCCATTCCTCCATCTACTCACATCGAAGCTTCTATATCCTCCTCCATCACACCACCCCCACAACCCCGAACATGCCAAGGGACTGTTCCAAAGCATGCCAACATAGAATCCTCTCCATATTATGATACATCTCCCTCTACTCCATCTAATGATCCCATCCCCTGCACTTCCTCTCATGATCATATGATTCCTCTATCCAACCCTTTCCCTCCATCACATGATCCTCTTCCATCTCACGATCCAATCACCCCTCCCACTCCATCTCATGATACCCTTCCTAGTCAAGATCAAAGTATCCCTTCATCCTCATGTCATGATCCCAATCTATCTCACACTCCTGATCCTCCACATAATCTCGATCCTCCACATAATCCCGATCCCCCACATGAACCTAATCCTCCTCTAGATCCCATCACTCCCATCCAAGCCGACTGTCTTCAAGTGCCTACAGCTTCTTCCACCTCCTGTCCCCCTCAAAATGGACTCGCATATTGTTCCCAAAATAATAAGGATCCTCAAGCTAATGCTCAAGATGTTGGCACATCCTCTATTCCTTCTAAATCCAAAAGTCCTTCATGCAAATCAAAATCACGCCATCCCTCATCTTCCACATCCATTTTGGGCCCCTATGTTCCAATGCTCAATCTTCCATTCCTTCCATCCATTTTGGGTCCTTA
This sequence comes from Cryptomeria japonica, assembly GCF_030272615.1. NCBI lineage: Eukaryota > Viridiplantae > Streptophyta > Pinopsida > Cupressales > Cupressaceae > Cryptomeria > Cryptomeria japonica. Next base: position 723,448,977 of record NC_081413.1, on the reverse strand, counting down.
CATCCCTCCATCGACTATCCCTAAGTGATATCAATAGCAGAATACATCCTTGAATCCATTCCAACATTCTCCCTCCACCATCCTATCCATAAAATCCATCAACCCTTCATCCTCATGCACCCATCCCATTGTTATTGGAAGCAATTTGGATGCCCAATCTAAAAAGCATAAAGCTCAAAATCCACAAAAAAAAAAAGGATCAACATATCCCCTCAAAACGACATGCTCAAAAGAAAAATATTATTTAGAAATAAAGGACAATCCAAAAGACCACAAAGGCCCCAAAAGAAAAAATAAAAAACTATGTGGATTCCTAAGATACTTCGAGAAGCAGAATAATAAAAAATGGCACCCAAACAAGCTCCATCCTTTCATAAGTCCTTCAATCCTCCATCGAACACTCCTCCATCTTTAAAATCCATTTTGGGTCCTTATGTCCCAAAATCCACCATCGCAACTCCATCATCCCCTTCTTCTATTTTGGGTCTTCATGTACCAAAATCCACACTTTTTCCTCCATCTAATTCAAAACCCTCTCCTCCACTACTCCACCACCCTTCAAGTTGTGTGCCAATGTCTATATTCCACAAATTTTTCAAAACCCCATCTATTATCCACCATCCATTTTTCACAATCCCATTCCATTAGTCCAATCCTTTGCAAGTCCTTATCTTCCATCCCCTATCTATTTACATCTACGAGCATACCTTCAGTTCAAAGAAATACTAAGGGATACCATTCATGGAACTAGATGCTTGATTCCTCCCTTCCTCCTTCACGCATCCACTATCTTCCATATCCACTTATCCTCATCTTTATCAATCCAAAAAATTCAAAAAAAAAAGTCCAAAAAAAAAAAGCAAAAAAAATCAGAAAAAGTAAAGAAAAATCATTTCATCCAATGGTGAAAACCACTTCTTTTGGTGCCTTGGGTAAGTACCATGATGAAAAATTGGCAAACAAGCGTCATGTGTAACCCCCCCTCTTACACTCTACACTTGGGGGCAAACTTCATCCATGTTATCCTACCATCTTCATTATCCATATCTCTTATCCTTTATCCAACTCTTGTCTGCATCCATCCTTCTTTACTATCTTTGATCTTGACTATCCTATCCATATCCTCCATCGCATATTCCCTCATCCTATCTAAATCCATCATCCATTCCTACGTTTGATCTTGATCAATATAAAGGTAAAATAACATCCGTGTATGCTGTGGAAAGTACAAGCCTTAAAACCTCTATCCATCCATATCAATTACACATTATCTTTCCACCTCATACATTATTATCCACCATATTTCCTATCCTTCATTCCACTACCCTTGGTGGGGAATTTTCCTTCTTTGCAACATAGTTCTTGGATCCCCCCTTCCACCTATTATTCATCCCTTTGGTCTTCCTTACCTTATCCTCATCCATCCACTTAAGCAATCTCCCCATCCATCCATTCTCTTACCAATCCTTGATTCTCCCTTGTCATTGGTTCCAGTCCATCTATCCTATATCCACCAATCCACCCCATCCTATCCAATTATATTTTTAATTCAATCCTATCTCATCCAATAATATTCTCCATCTCTTCCAATTCAATCACTAATCCCATCCCCAATCCAATCCTACTCAATCATCCATCCCCCTTTTCATCCTATCTAATCATTTATCCTTCTTCCATCATATCCAATCCATCAAACTGAGCTTTTCCCATCTACCTAAGCTTACATTGACTTGTGCCTAATGCAAACACCCATCCATATTGTGCTAATCAAATCCAAGCAACAATCCTCTCATCTGCAAACCTTGCACATCCAACTTGCCTTTTGCCAATCATCAACCTGTATCCAAATACATCACCTGTCCATCAGGATGCATCCTTCCCTAGTCTGACAGTTTATCCAAATCCATGTCCTACTCTTGGCAAGAGATGTCAGTTGGTTATGTGCATGTTGTTTGCATGGTTGATCTTTCTGCTTTTGATTTTTATCTTGTGTCCCAGGACTATACTTGCTCATGGCTGCCTTGATCATCCTATTTCTTGGTATGTCTTGACTTGGGTATAATGGGCCATCATCTTTGTAGTATGACGTGTTTGAGGGTCTTTCTTGTATGAACCTACAACCTTGTATTAGTGTTTCTCAATGCTTACATGGTTGTGTGTAAGAGATTCCTATTTATTTGAGCATCAGTCCACACCTCAGATCTTCATATCATCCTGGTTCTTATAATCAATGGTGTAGACTATCCATGGCAATATCAAACCAAGGTTTGCTCTCTATATTTGATCAACAAGAAATCCCATCCATTTATCATTTCTTTATCTCATTTCATTCACAAGACTCCAATCCATCCATTCCTCTTTCCCTCTTCATCACTCTCATTCTTTTATCACCTTGTCTTCTCATCCATTTCGAGAGCACACCCATGTTCTTCGAACCTGCATGTCCTCTCGAGGGGGCATACAACTACTTCCTCGTCATCCTTCCTCCTCATCATTTTTCCTCATCTTGTGGCTGGGGCATCATGCTACTAGTCCTTATCCTTTTCTTCCACTATGTTTTATTCTTCTTTGATATAACATCACTTCATGATGCTATATCAAAGAGGGGCAAAATGTAGAAACCTAAAATTAATTAAATGAATATTTAATTAATTTAAGCTTGTCAACATAATTAATTGATTTAATTGTGTTATCCTTATTTTTCTCAGTGTTAATTAAATCTAACTTAATTAATCCTGTAGCTATTGTCTAATAATTAATTTATCAAATAAATAAATTATTTCCCTATTCTTCTAAAGTCCCTCCAATAATTATTTCTTCTAAACCCTCTCAGTTAATTAATTTTAATCAATTAACCTAATCATGTGATTCCTACAAATCACTTTTTTCTAATCCCCACTTAGCCTAATTAATTCTTCTAGAATCTCTCATAATCCCACTTATCACTATTCTCCAATTTAAATTCCCCCACTCATGTCACATCAATCTTGAATCTCTCAAAGAAATTCAAATTTCTTTGAATCCCCCTATGCATCCTCACTTTGAAATTTAAATTTCTTTCCCCCCTTTTTCCCAAGGAATTTTATATTCCTTTTTATTTCTCCAATGCATCCTTGATCCATGTCCACTATCTTGAATCAATCTTAGCCCTTCACAAGCATATCACTCTTGGCCCTCCATTGGCCTCCTCCAATCTATAAATTGGAGCATCTTTCCTTCTCTAATCAATGAGTCTTCCATTCTTCTATCGTCATGCTGCTAATTTCTCTTCTCATCTCCCTCTATCATATTTTTATAATTTTCTCATAGTCCTCTATCAAATCCTTGTTATCCATATCCATCTATCCTTGATCCAAATCCAAATCCTTAATCCATCTATCTTGTTGAGCATTCGAGAGCAATCCACATCTACAACGAGCAAAGAGAAAATCAAGTGGAGCATCAAAGGGGCGCCTTCACTTCATCAAGCTCAATCCGAGGGAGAAGAGAAGTTTGTGAAGGTATACTTGGTTTTTGTGTTTTGAATGCTTTTATGCCTATTGTTTGATCATCTAACCATTTCATCCTCTCACTCACTTTGCCTCTCTCCAAATCTCCTCCAAGTTGGCTTTAAAGAAGTGTAACGTGTAGCTTCAAGTCGGCTCCAATATCTAGCAAACCATAGCACCAGACCAAAAGAGTATGATCACACACTTCTTAAGGATCTTCCCATTCACCAAGGACATGAAATCGACCACCAAAATCACCGCAATCATTGGAAATATTTCTGGACCAAAATATTATCGAGATAGCTCTGAATTATCGATTAACTACCTGTCGGTTAACTCCTGCTTTCAGATAAGAGAAATTACGACCGCTAAATCGAATCTCCAAGAAGAGTTTCCATCAATGACAACCCTAGACTAATAAGCAGCTACCATATGTCACCAGATGAGTGTCAATTGCCAATAGGAAGGGTGTTTACACCTACCTCGATAGGGTTAAATTGGCCAATAAATCTAAATTAATGTTCTCCTTGGCAAAACACATGTAGCTAAGTTCAATAGTTTGGTTGTTAGATACTACATGCACTCTCACCTTCCATTCTCATTAGTTGGTTCCAATTTGCTAGGAAATTCCATCATGAGGGACGAGAGCTCATCACGAGCACCAAGAAGCATAAGCTTCATTTGGTTGGGCAGATAAATCGCATGGGTCATATGTCCGTCTTCCAGATATGCAGATGGAGGTGAGTCTGATGGCAATGGAGACGATACATCTAGAGATAGAGATTCATTGTAAAGTCCTATGGACTATTATATTTTGTATTATTGTATTTTGTTAAATTGACCAATGTGGTCTCATGATCAAGCTATGTAAAGGGCCTACGAGGTCTACTATCAAAGATGTGACCTGAAGTCACTATAAGAATGAAACTAACAAAAAGTAAGGTAAAACCACCAACCCACTAACCTACTAACATGTGTCAATCATGTGCATGACTCATTGCTTATGTGAGTCTTTGATGAATTGTCTTTTATTTCTTTCATGAATGCATGGTTGCACGATATGATTTAGGTTGATAAGTTATCTTTACTCTTTTGCACATTAACCTTAGTTTGTTAAAACCATTAAGTTAATAATAGAAGATTCATAGTTTCTCGTGCACCTTAACTTTAGTTACAATAGTTATTTAATTGTCATAGCATTTTGTAACTTGAGATACCTTTCATTTATCTTATGCACACTAACTATGGGTCTGCTTAAACTTAGTACTTGCATGATTATTTTCTTAGTTCTACATGCACGTTTACATCTAGTTTATCTCACCTCTCTATATATATGTACACATGTTTTATTTGATTTGCATGTATGGTTAATTTTGCATTCAACTTAATGGTATTTGCAATCTTTTGTATAAATGCATGTTAAACTATTATTTTGATATGCATGATGAATCTTGTGCTCATATTAATGGTAATTTGTTATTTAATGTATGTAGATTTTAATAAATTTACACCGGATTTAATTAAGTTAGTTTTTATAAGTTTAGGATTTGCGGGTCCTTATACAAGATCTCCTCTTGGAGGTAGATGTCTTTGAGAAAATATCTCTTCCTCCTTCTTCTAAAGAGGATCCCCTTTACACTTGTTGCAAGATAGCGCACAATCATTTCTTCCTTAGCTCATTAGAATTGTGCCTCTTTGGTTAGGGTTGCATGTACATTGTTGTTTAAGGATATCTCCTTGGCGATTGAAGGTTTCTATCTTTATTCTTATTTTCCTTAAGATGACACCATAGCTCTACATTTCTATATTAAGGAGGGTCCATATATGCGGCCTCCTTGTGTACTATATTGCGGATTTCGTTGCATGGTGCCTTGCTTTTTTATCCATTTTCAATTCAAGATGTGGATTTTCTTGGAGACAATGCTTTCCTTAGTTATCCTTTCTATACTGTTTTTGTGGATTTCTAGTCAATACTTTCCTTGGTTATCTTGGGATGGGTTGACTAGCATAACACAACTTGCTCTAGACTATCTCGTCTTTCCTTTGCACCGATACATTTTCAAGATGAGTTGACTAGAGCAACACAACTTGCTAGACTATTCAACTCTCTCTTTGCACCGAGCTCTCTTGGGATGAATGGAACTAGCATAACACAACTTGCTATTATATTCTCTACTCTTCCTCTCTACTTTCACAAATCACCTAGCATAACACAAATTTCTAGGATGTTGAATCCATGCTCTCTTTCTTTCTCTCCTTTACGATCCTATAACACACCTTTGCTAGTTGATTGGAGCATGGAGTCTTGTCTTGCCTTTGATGTGTGCTCTTTCTCTTTCTAGGTGATCACTTTTCCACTTGCAATAGCATTCCGAGTGTGATATTAGTGGTTGAGACATTTTAATTATCGAGGTCTCTTCAACTAGTTGACTTGGAGCCTTTAGTACTAACTCCTTTTTTGTGTCTTTAGTTTTTGTTTTTGTCTTTGTTTTCAATTTTGTGTCCTTGCACATGGTTGTATGAGTTAAGATCCTTGGTTTGGGGGCTCGTTCCCTTGAACTTAGTGATTCCTTATCTCTTTGTAGGCCTTCCTAATGCCTCTATCTTTCTTTCTCTTTCTTCCACTTTACCTATGAGTATGTGTGTAGGCTCATACTCCTACTAAAGTGGGGGCTAAATGTAGCATCATAAATTGCATTCCTTTGCAATTTCTTGCCTAGCTAGGCCCTATTTTGGCATGTATGACTTCCCCCATATGGTCCCCTTCTCCACTACTTAATTCAACTTCTCTTTATGGCATCTCCTTCCCAAATTGGACCTCAGGTCCCAATTTGGGGCGACATTAGCAAAACTGGGCCGACCAATTCGAACTAGTCCCGAGATTGGGCCAATTAGTTTAACCTAGTCCCCAATATTTTACCTCAAATTTGAATCACATAATGCTTAAAGTGGTTGGGCGAGAAATCTTTTCCCGTGTTGGGCTGCTTCAAGTTTTACACCTCGAAATGCTTGAGAGAGGTATATAAGCAAGGTATCCTCCTCATTTTGAGTAACTCCACAACAATCAATAAGGGGAACTAGAGATCAAATATTCAAGCATTCAAGAATTCATCATTCAAGCATTTAAGACATTTCGTCTCACCACATCCTTCATTGTGGCAACCTTCAACAATCTTCATGCAAGCATGTCTTTTCCTTTTAGGTCTTTTGTGTGGAGTCATGCTATTGCATTAACATTTGTGGTCATCTTTAAAGAAGCATTTGCATAATCAAGGTTCAAAACATTTCTATTATCAGATCTAGCATTTTCTATATATCAACACTCTTTCATTTCATGTTCAATTCAATTCAATTTCAAGGTTGATTCGAAAAGCAGAGTTTGACCCAGGTAAATCCCTTTCTACCCAATATTTTCTCTCTTTTGTGTGTGCAGGAACATGTGGTCAACCAAAAACAAGTACACACTAATCAAGAGGAGAGGTACAATCCACAATTCATCACAGCTGAAACTGTCAGGACTTTGCTAATCAAATCGACGTAGTCCTCCCATTTCTGCCTCAAATTTATATTGCAGGCCAATCTCAGTCTGCTCTGCGGTCTCATTTTCTAGGATCGGTCTGCAAGTTCACTATCTCCCTATGCATGGTGAAAGTTGTTCATCCTAGCCTTTTTTTATTTATTTACAATTGCATAGTCATTTTCAAGTACCCCACAACAAAGGATCATTGCATCCACTTTGTGCTTGAGTCTTCTTGAGCCTAGTGTATCATCTTCCTTCCAATGGTAAGGTAGTACATGGAAATAGGTTCTTTGTTTGCATACATAAACTTGGAATCCTATTCCCCCACCTTACATTAATAATATTTGGAATAGATAGTAAATGCCAATTTTTCAAAAGTTGTGGAGAAGCATTTCATAGATGCTATAATGGTGTAAAATTAGGGTTTCCATAATTAGATGTATGAAAACCACTAATTTTGGGCTTAGGAACCACTATGTTAGAGAGGGGTAAACCTAATGGATCTAGCCACAAATCAACAAGGATAGGTTGAGAATTCTATTGGATTTACTAGATTTGAATTTATTTCCCTCTTTTAAGTTGAATTGTTGAAATGCTGAAATTAGGGCAAATATGCTGGAATTGAAGTAATTATGTGTGAACAATGAGCTACAGTTGTTGGATAGAGCCACAAAATTGGGTTCGAGGAATGTAAGTGTATTCAGATATGTTCCTAGAAGGAGCTCTTGAAATGTCAGGACCGATATGCCCATCACACCGGTCCTATGCACTTTTTGCCGTCCATAGGGAAATCTATTCATCTCTGTAAATAAAGCTAATCTTAAAGATCACATCTCCGTACTTGCTTCCCACACATAAAAAGAAGGGGAAATAGGTTGGTAATAGGGGTTTGCCTAAGTCAAACCCTGGTTTAGGAATTAACATTAGATGAAATATTGCAAATATTGAAATAAACAATGGAAAGATATACCTCAAATATGCAATGACTAATAATGATGCTTTGCTTCTTGAATGTAATCACATATGCTGTATGAAATGGCATGAACATGACAAAACCCTAATCACACACACATTCTTGCATATGAATGATGTAATTTTGCTCTACAATGGTTGAATGAAGAGTATGCAGCCTTGAAGATCTCTAAAAAATGCTCGACGATGAATTCTTTAATGCTTTAATGCTTGATTGCTTGGATACAGAGACTTAGATTGAAATGAACTGATCAAATTCCTCTATATAGAGGATCCTAGGTCAATTTATCGATTAGGCCAACATCCAACAACCATATAGAGCCACCAATTTTATTTCCTGCCAGAGAGATATGTCTCATCCTTCTCTTGAAAATTGGGCCCCATTGAGGGGGACCTGGGCGCTAGTGCCCTGGTCCTCTTCAATTAGGGACCAAAATTAAAGCCCAAAGAGGAGGACACCCCTCCAAAGAGTCATTTGGTAGGTGTATATGGCATCAAAAACTGGAGTTAAGGCACTAAACAGACTCAGATAGGAGATGAGAGGGAGACATGCTAAAGTAGGGACACAAACATGAGGTGCAAATTGGCCCGATGACAATTTACGACACTACATATATGAGTACAAAGTCATGAAAAATGACAACATTAAATGAAAAACAAGTATATGAACTAAATGTGTTCCAGACAACATTTTCTTAATCTATCTATTTATAACATATAGCAACATATGAACAAAATATTTAGAAACATTTGACGTGTCTACCAACTTGCCTTGCAATTCTCCAATGTTTGATAATGTTCAATAATGAATTTAGTTAAAATAGGAAAGATATAATCAAATATTTTTTACAATGAAGAGAATTTTTCTAAAGTTTCAATAAGGGATAGCAAATTATTAAGGCGAAATAAATCCACAAATTGTAGTTAAAAAATGTAACAATGATCCAATGACATTTAACATAATGTTATGGATGAAATACACCATCTTTGCCATGGTGCATCATGAATGTTGCATGAACGATGCCTTGACGGACCATGGATTTGATTTATACTTGCTATTGTCTTTTTCCTTTGACTATTGACTAGAGATTTTGATTGGGCAATTTGCTTTACTTGGATGCCTTTTTCCCATTCCCTATGGCGAGTTTATTGACCAAAGCTCTTAAGACACTTCCTTGTTGATGTAGTTTTGAGAGGCTAAACATTTTTTTTTTAAATGATAAAATTTGTCCCAAGATGCATCTCACCTAGGCATATTTTTTTGGACTTAACTACAATTTTTATAGAATACTTTTAGTGTCCATGAGGCCAGAGATAAGCTATGGGATAGTAGATCCTACTACTTTTATTTGTGAAGTGTTGTTCTTCTACCATTCAATTTGATAATAAGCTCTCCCATTCTTTCAACCATCTCCTTGTTGAATAAATCTTGAAAATAAGCTACTACTAAATTACTTATTTACTTTTTTTTTTTTAATTGAAGCAAAGCAAAAAGTTACATAAATAAGAACAACAAATAGGCTAGCAAATGAAAAAAAAGGAAATGAACCAATCCCATATTATATTTCACATTACTTATGTATTTGACTCACAAGTCTTGTTCAAAATAAAGTTTTTTTCTATTTCCATGATTTCTATCATGTAAAAGATTACTTATGTACTTGATTCACATGTCTTTGTACACTTTGCAGTCCAAAATAAAGTATTTTTCTATTTCCATTGTCTCTATTATGTAAAAGATGCATCCCACCATTTTCAAACCTCCTACCCATTTCACATTAAAAACATATGAATTGATCCTCTACTAGACAAAAAGAATCTTTGATTTCCAAAAAAATGTTGACCTTCTTTTCTTTCCATTCTTAAAAATAATATTTCTCCATTGTCTAGCTAATATGTATCTCACATAATCATATGAAATTTATGTAAAACAAAAGTCTATATTCCTTTAGGAAATGTGTTGCTTGCCTACAAAAGTGTATATTCCTTTAGGAAATGTGTTGCTTGCCTCCGCCACACTTTTTAGAAAATGCAAGATTTGTTTAAAATTTGCATTCTTTATTTGTTATGTTTTTGTCCTCGTGAGTGGGCTGCTTTGACTTGTCTTTATCCTATTTTTCAGTTATGACTACTTCATGTTTTGTTCCTTCCTTGTGGTGATCTTTTTTAAACCTTTTGTTTCTTTATTCTTCAAGTCTTGTAAATGGTTGATAGTAATTTTTAGGAAAAAGCTATCCATTTTTTTAAAACAAAAAGTTATAATTATCAAGTGATAATTAATATTTTTGAGAAAATTATTAAAAATCAATATTTTTAATAGAAATTTAATTTTAGAAAAGAATAATTAATTATTATTTATAAATTAATAAGTTGAAAAATAAAATTGATGGATAAATTATAAATATCTTTGATATTTTTTGGATTTTGACATAATATCTTATAATTTGATGGAAAAATGACTATTTTTGGATTACAATAAAAATGCTGATTTATTGTGGCAAATTTTCATGTTCAAAATCAAATTTTTGAATTAAGTACAACACATTTCAATCAACAACATAAAAGTAATTGACACACATTTATTATTTCTTGGTACATAAAAATATCTAGCATTTAAAAATAAGGTAACATTGTTCAACACTTGAAAAGTATTGAACATATCTACCACCAAAATTTACATCATATACAAAACAACCAAGTGAACAAAGCTCACTCTATGCTCTTACCATTCTATAAGATGCTTACGTCCAATTTTGTTGGTTCTTCTAGTGATTGTCAAACTTGCTTCATGGTTTATAGCTCATGTTTTTCCACCCTTAGTTCTTCTTGGAACAAATATTCTTTTAGAGATTTATTTGTTGTTATGATACCTCAAAGCTTACAATGATATTCTTTCTCCCTAATTCAATACTTTATAACCTTTCCTTAATGTTCATTAACTCCTTCATCATTTCTTTTAACATTCTATAGTCCTTAACGTATGAATTTCATGATCATATTAGAGATGTTGATGTGGGACTATAAACTTGTTTTGTTTCCCTTTGACCTCCATTCCAATTCATCTCTAAACTTCATAACTCAATTTTTTTTAAAGATTTGTAAATAAATTTCTCCTTTTGAACTCATTTTCTTCCTTTCCATTCTCTTCTTATTGTTATTGAATAGTAGGGGCTCCAATACCCTACAATTTGAGAGTAGGGCTTTACTATAGCATCATAGAATTGTAGGGTGAACAACCTTTATAGAATTATAAGGGCCCTCCAATTAATCAACTTATTAGAATAACAACTAAAATAGTTATAAAATCGACACTAAAATAATTCTAAAATTGCCCCATAGAATTGTAAGGAAATAAGAAATTATAATTGCTGCCCACTCACCACAAAGGTCAAGTATACATTTTATTCTTCTTCTATGTCACTTTAGATTGACTAAAACTCACTTCTATTTTTATCCTATAAGGTTGCCTTAGATAATTTTTTTGAGTTGCCAACCTTAATATTTGTTGTGTTTTTCTAATGGCCATGGTGTTGATTTGTTTGTGGTATTGCCAAAATGTTGTCTTCCATTGATGACAGAAAAAGAGAAGAAGAAGAAGAAGAAGAAAGAATTTTAACGTCCACGAGGCTAAGAATAGCCTATGGGACAATCTGATCAAGCTGAATCAGTTTTTTAAGGTTTGATCTCTGCTTATTCAGGTTGATGATGAGAGCACCCATCTTCACGATATGCTCCTCGCTGAACAGGTTATACCATGTGCTGGCAGTTAGGAAATTGGCAAACTTCTCCCAGCTGACTTTAAGTGCTTCACACTCCAAGATAAAATGTTTTTTAGTTTCCACACTCTCGCTGACGCAAAACGGGCAAACTCTTTCTTCCCAAATCTCTTTTGGCCTTTTCCACCGCCCGGTCTCACACTGAAGTTGGTGAGAGTTGGCTCCAAGCTGTGCGATTAGAATTTTAGCCTTCCATGATATATTAGCCCCTATATAGACTTTTTGAAGATGATCATAATTGGGGTTGAACTCACTAATATAGTATTGTTTCTTCCTTCCTAACCCAATACTCCAATTTTTCTTGTAAAATTTTTCCATAACGAAGACCTTTATCTCCTTGCTGTTTGTGGGGCATGAGTTCAAATAAATATCCCATTTTTTCAACCATTTGATGTTTTGTTTCATCCACGTCTTCTTCCTTTTGCACAAAGTGTCGTTGACAACAACCTTAGGCCATCTATCTTCTCCCATTTGCTCGGTTCTTTTTAAATAGCTAATGAGATGCACCATAGCAGCTGCCTCAATAGGGGCAGCACCCGTTTCACTTAACATGATATCATATGGGACCGTGCTTTTAATTTTGAACTTGCTTGTAATCAAATGTTTTTGAATTCTCTCAATTTGCTTCCATTGAGAATCTAAGGTACTGCTGGCCCAAACTTCACAACCATATAGAATAACCGGCAACACCAAAAGCCTAAAAAGTGTTTGGATGGTTTTCCAATCCCAAAGCTCAGCCTCTCTGCATTTATTTTGAAGTGCATAGAGTGCCTTCCAGCCGCCTAGAGTTCTCTTCTTCCTGCAACCTTCCCAACTAAGACTTTTGTTGAAATCAATTCCAAGGTATTTGTAATTTGCAACTTCTTCAAGAATGCTACCTTCAAAGTAAAACTTATGTTGCTCTTGTTTCCTTCTACTTGAGAAAACCATGATTTTCATCTTGCTGATATTAACTTGCATTCCCACAATATTGCAAAAGCACTCAAGGGCAAATAAGTGCTCTTGCAAACCAAGGGCGGAATTAGCAAGCAAAATGAGGTCATTAGCATAAAGGAGTAGCCTTATCACAAATTCACCCAATTGAATACCATCACCATTTTGCATGTTTAACCATTCTTCAAGTTTGTCGATGTACAAGCCAAACAAGGTAGGGGAAAGAGGACACCCTTGTTTGACACCAATATCACTCCTAAAACTAGTTGAAATGCCATCAGGAGTTCTGATTTTTACTTTAACCTCATCATAAAGCCTATGAACAACAGCCCTAAGATGAGCCGGGATACCAAGCTCTTCCATTCTGTGCCACAGTTTGTCACGTGGGACTGTGTCAAAAACTTTTTTGAAGTCAACAAAGCAAAAGAAGACATCTTCCTTTTTCTCCCAGGTTTTTTCGATGAAGTGTCTCAAAGTAATACCATGAGCAACTGTGGAATGTTTAGGTCTGAAACCAGCTTGGCCTTTTGCACGTTTATGATTTTCTTCTGCCCATTTGCTGATTCTATTTTCTATCATGCTGCCAAATAACTTAGCAAACAAAGGATTGATCATTATAGTCCTATAGTTGGAGGGGTTATTGACATCTCTGCTTTTGAAAAGAGATATAGCAAGACTTGTAGTCCAATCTTTAGGAAACCCATGAGGAATGATGTTATTGAATATTTTTGCAATATGAGGGGCAAGGACTTTCATGCCCCACTTGAGAAACTCTGCTTGAAGTTCACTTAAGTTTTTAGCTTTACCAACACCCGATTTCTTAATACCCAATTCAATTTCTTAAACGGTGAAAAGATTAGTAGAAATGTTGACCAAGGGTGGGGGAGCCACCTCCAAATCATGTTCATAAAGTTGTCTAACATAATCAAACCATTGAGTGGCTGTGATACTATTGTCAATCTATTTCTTTTTTGATTGCAGCTCTTTCCAAAAAAGTTTGGGATTATACTTGCAAAGAAAAATTAACTCTTCCCTCCTAGTACACATAAAATCAACTTTCTTTTTCTTTAAAATCTGCTTGTAAGCTTTGATGTGAGTCTCTTTATTATTTGACTTTCTTAAACCTCTTCTAGCCATTTTGCATTCCTCATCAAACCAAGCATTCACCGGGAAACAATTTGTCTCAGATTTTTTGTTTTTTGTTCTTTTGCATTTTGAGAGGGCTACATGGATCAGATTTGTTAACTTATGACTGTTGAGATCATGAAATATCTTTTTCTCCCATTTAAGAAGTCTTTCCAAGGCAACCTGGAAGATACAAACATTTTCTTGCGTCAAAAGAATTTTGCCCTTTGAATGTTGTTGTAGGGAAGGTTGATTTTTTTCCACATAATACTTCTTTTTTGCCCAAACAATATTTAAATAGATTGGTTTGTGATCTGATTTGAGGTCCCATAAATGTTCACCAATCACCATATCTTCGATTTTTTCACATAGGCTATGCGAACAAACAACGTAGTCAACCACACTCGACCCATTGTAAGTGTTGCAAGTGAAATTGCTGGAATTTGTCCATCTAATCAGACCATTACAAATAATTAAGTCAAACATGCCACAGAGAGTAAACAACTCTTCCCCAAATTGGTTGCAATCTTTGGTGTCTTCTGACACTCTCTCCCATTGATAATTTTCTTCTTTTAGGAGCCAAATAAGATTACAATCGTCTTTACAGCTAAAGATGCAACCCTGTTCACTTGCAGTTCTAGCATTGAAATCCCCCACAAGGAGGGCCTCACCAAGCTCAGAGAACACATCAACTGGTAGAGATGAAAGAACAAACAAAATACGGTAGATACATCATCTGCATAGAAGAAAACTAGACTCTTTTGCCTTCTTAAACCTGACACGGGACCCCACTACGCTGTCCTCGCTGAGCAGCCGGACCTACCTCCTTTGCCTTCAAAGATTCACTGCTCAAAAACGGTAATCGTTAAAGCCCCAAGGCCGCACCCGAGCTCCACAATGTGTAATCACTGTCAATTGTTTAATTGCTTTCATCATGCACGTAAACAATAATAAGCAATCTTTTCAACGCGTGGAATGGGGAAAGAGAATTGGAATGTTATCATTTCAAGCAAACTTATGCGTTTTAGATTCGCCATAACACCCAGTAAAATGGGTCCAGTATCGCTGATCTGTCTTTTCGTTTCTTCTCAAGGGAGACCTGTTAAAAAAAGTGAAAAAGCTTCGGGTTAAAGCAATAATATCATCCTCAAGCCAGCCATTTCCACTCATGATACATACTTAGAGCATTTATTGAATCTAGATGTGAGACCGATCAAGCCCAGAATATTAGAAAACCAGAGTTCCCTTCATGTATAGAATTTCATGTGGAGATTGTTGAAGTCTCATTACACAACCCAAAAAGGAAAAATTCTGTCTTTTGGGCTCGCTCGAAATTATGTGGTGCGGAGGAAACATAAACTCTAGGGAATCTTCCCAAATGATTTTCAATTGGTTTTAATTTCTGGTGTTGGTTTTTGCCTCCCCAAACGGAAGCTCTTTCACTGTCTGCTAATTATTGTGTTGGAGAAGAGGAATCGATAAAATTTAGTATTTCTTCCTAATGATAAATTGGGTGGCATTTCTGGGATTGGGTTTTGTCTTAAGTGTCTTTTTCCCTGATTGGGTATGCTTCTGCTTAGCTCAAAATGGGGATAGACCCCCGACTGTGAATGTGGGTGCTCTTGTAGCCTATAATTCCACTATTGGGAGAGTGGCCAAAAAGACCATTGAATTAGCAGTAGAAGATGTTAACAACGATGAAACTTTGCTCAATGGAACCCAACTCGTGCTCACCATGATGGACTCCAATTGCAGTGCTTTCATCGGCACTTCAGCAGGTATGTTAAGTTCTCTAGCTCGGAGTTCACTAAGAATTTTATATTTACAAGCGTGGTCTAAAGTCGTTTTCTGTTTAAAGGAATGGACTGAAGAAAATCTAAGATTTGCAAGTATTTGTAAGCTAACTGTCCAATTGCTAATAAGAAACATCGTAATTATTGGTTCAAGAAATAGCTGTACCTTTAGGCTTCTGAGCACAGAAAACTTCTGATGTTAGGAGGATATCACCAGAGTCTCATATGCTCTGTGACAGCAAAGTAAAGTAGCATCCCCAAACTGCCCTCCTACCTGTTGATGTGTTTTTTAACGCACATCAGAATAAAATACCAAAGTATCTTACCCTCTCTTGAACAAAATCTTTTGGATGCTGAAGATTTGCTTAAGGATCACCCAAAAAAGACTCCAAGGTTCTGAATGTAGGATTTCTATGTGTGGATAAGTCTAATTGATCGTTGTAATTGCTGTTTCATCAAAGGGCATTTATGGTTCAAAAAGACTCAACAATTGGTTAGCAGATGGTATGCAGTAAGGTTTTTCCCTAAAACTACTAAATGATTCTCAAAAAAAAGAAAAAAGTGAGGGTTCAGAGGGAATTCTAAGCTACTCTAGCATGAATGGATGACGAATGAATACAAATGAAGCTCAACTAGTTATAGCATCGCCATACATGAACAACTTTGCTAGAACTAATGCAATCTTCTAAGGATGTTTTAAGGTTTTCAAATCGTTATTAACCATAGATACCATCAATTGAATGCATATCAAAGGTTGAACAATAATCGAACTTAAACACTTTTAAACGCTCCAGTTGACCACGCAAGTCTCACTTACAATCAGCAAGGATGCTAGTGGTATGGATAACAAGCTTCACTATATATCAAATACCTTTAAACTTGCTATATGGGAAATTAAACCTGATTTTCTCTATTGCATGAAAAATAAAACTTGCATTCCTTTTCCAAAAACCCGACCAGCTTAAAGAAGGCGATTTTGTTGGAAATTTGAAGTATTTTTTTGTGGAGATTTTTTGGGAGATATAAAGCGTTTGGGATTCTTCCATATTCTCATGCATTTGCAAACATCTTTCATGCCATTTGGGGTTCTTGTTTGCTGATTTTCTGCTAAAACGCCTTCCACGTGATTCCTAAGACCCACGTTTTGGTGGATCTAAACTCCACAAAGCAGCAATCTCCTAAATCTTTTTGCCTTCCTTCACCTAGGCGTTGAAGTTGGAGGAAGATTTGACCATTTTTTGTGCCATTGGATTTGCATTTGGTGCCATGTTTTGCTGCCCAAGGCTTTTTTGTAAAATGTGGCAAGGGTTTAGAATACGGTTTATTCTCTATTTAAGAGTTCTTCTTCCTTCTTTCAAAGATTGATCATCTTTTGAAGAGGCATTTTCAGTTTGAAGCAAGGTATGATTTCTCTTTTTTTCATGTTTCATTTTCTTGTTTTCTTGTTTTCTTGTTTTCTTTTTTTCCTTTCTAGTTGAAAATTTGTATATATATTTATTTTGCCCCAAAAATTGGTTTTGTGAGAGAGATTTTCCCCTTTGTAAAGCAATTTATGAATTGCATTGTTCTTTCCCATTTTCCCTCTTTACTTGTATTCGGGATTTTAAATCCCGATTACAAGTTGGATGAAAATCATTGTTCTTCCCTTACGGTTAAAAAAATTTAACCATCTTTTGTTGAAATTCCAAGTTGCAAAGATGAAAAATACCCATCCTTCCAAAATCAGGTTTTTAGAACCAGATTGCATGTCTAAAGTTCTTCCCATTTTCTTGGAAGTGATATTCCCAAAATCTTCCCATTTTTATCCATCCATATCGCCTATATCTGTACTTTCCGTTCACGTCATTTCCCGCAAGTCTAATTCTCCTTTTTCACTCATTTCTCCATTTTCTGTTTTACAAGTATACTTGCATTCGGGTTTTAAAAATCCGATTGCATGTGCATTCTTCCCAACTTGTATAATTTTCCCCAAGATCCGAAATTGGTCAAAGTCAAGATTCCTAGCATTTCCCTTTTATTTCCCATCTTTCTCTCACAAAATTGTGAAGTGCAAGGGTCGGAGTTCTTCCCATTTGAAGAAGGAAAAATGTTAGTTGCAGCTGATTATGATATTGCCTTAACACTTTTAAGTCTTCATCGCAGTATACCAGGTTGTCCTTCAATGTCAGATTTACCATCCTCTCCTATTCCAAAGAAGATGAAGTATAAATATGACAAGTACCAGAATGAAGTTTCACCTTCGCAAGTTTCCTCTCCTTTGGATCGCATAAAAGATACAGAGATAGGGCATGTGGACATGTCAGAATTTGTCAAGAGAGTGGAGGATCCGTAGGATAGTAATATGCAACGGCTGTTGGATAGCCACATCCATCACACATCCTTTTTTCCAATGGCTGCCCTAGAACCTGAATTTGTTCTCGCTTGTGCCCATCGCTTTGACAAGGAGACGAGAACCATTAAAAATGATGATGGTGAAGCAATAATCTGCCTTGATGCAGATACAATTGAGAAAGTCTTCAGAATACCACCAACACTTGTTTATATGGAAATTTCAAAGGATAGTGCAGCCGAGTACTATGTCAAGAGGGAAAATGACTGCAAACGTCATATTAACAAATGGATTTATGAGCCACGAGTCGCCTTCTCAAGGTGGGCTAAGTTGTACCTCTGTGACTTTAAGTGGGAAATTGGAGACATCATAACTCTCTTCAGCAGGATGATGGGTCTTGAACTCTCCAATGTTTTTGAACCCTGGATGTATCAGTTTACCATGTTCATAAGGCAATCCCATCATATATCATGGGGAGAGATTATCAACGATGCTTTGTGCGAGCAACTTGCAGCAGTCCCTACCACCATGACTTCTATATGAATTCATACTTAGTGTATTTAGCAGCGTCACTCAGACATTTCCCTGGTCTTTCTACCAAGGGTGATTGCTCGCTTATACCTGTATGGGAATATTATGATCTGCTGCCTTTGAGACCCAGTAGATTGCATTTCAAAAGAGTTCAAGGTGCATTTTTTGGCTACTTCATGTGCCAGTTTGACAAGACTCTAAAGAACAGAAGGGTGTCAGATGAGGCATGGGAAAGAGTGAATGAGTATGGGTGTTTGTTTCTTCAATTCCTGACCTTTACCTATATGAGAGTCAGATGCTATAGTGGGCAGCCATACATACTCCCTACATACCCGACTGATAAGATCATACTTATGGAGTTGGGAAGACAAATCATGGCTGTGCATGCTCATCAGTTTGTTAGACATAAGGTCGGAATGGGGATTTCTACAACCAACCCATTGAAAATTGGCCGGTATTCTCTTGTCACATCTGTCAAAGCCAAAGCTATGGAGACTGAGATGCAAGAGATTAAACTCAAAAGGTTTAAGTCTAGGGTAGATTTTGATTACCGGGGTATGAAGGAAAAAATATGAAGAAATCCTTCATACATGTGCATCATATTGAGGATATCTGGGTAGATCTCCATACAAAAGTGGAGGTTCTCAAGATGGATTATTGCAGGCTTACTGTTGAGCAGGTTATTGATTTGAACTTGGTGGATATTCCACAAGGGATGATTGATGATGGGCATGTACTTGATCCTGAATATATTTCACGAAGGGTTGAGGAAGCTCCACTTCCTTTAATCCAATGGTTGCATAAAGAATGCACGTCCATTCTTGAAAGATTTCAGCCTATCTTGGCTAACACCAACACTTGGCTTAAAGGTAATGGTGTTAGACTCATCAAGATCAAGGTTGGGAAAGAAGATGACTGTACGGGGTCTCTTGGACGTAAGTTTGAGATTCAGATTGACAACAAGGAAGGTGCATCATCTTCTGGCACCAGGATCAAATTGCGGGTTAGTTGGGCAGTAGTGCTTCCTCTCGAAGAGGTGACAGTTCGTGGAAAGGAAAAGTCTCAGTTTCATGTTCATGTGATCAATCCTGATAATCCAGAAGAAGGACAACAATCTGATGATGCTCCCCAGTCTCTAGCTTCGGACTCACCTCATGAGATTCCTTCCTTAGTGTCCATTTAGACGCCTCTTTCTCCTCCTGACATAATAGTGGAAGAATCTCCTCAGAATGTCGTTCCTATTTCAGCATTTGAGCCGCCTCCTGATCATCAACAAGAGGGTGTGCTGGAAATTCCTGAGGATACTCCTGCATGTATCCAGTTGTCAGAGATTGATACCTCCACTTCTGACTTTGAAGAATTTATGAGGCAATCTTCATGCCCATTGGTTACTGAGCAAACCATGGTCACCATCCAAACAGATACTCCTCCCAGGGTGACCATGGTTGTTCAAACAGAAATCGCTTCTCCTTCGCTTTCAACAGCTACTCAAGGAGAACTAGTTGCTTTACCTCCATGGCTTAGTTCTTTTACCCCAAAGAGGAAGAAGCAGGAAATCTCTTCTGATGTCTTTGATTATCAACAACTCAAACAGTCTAGGCCCAAGGTTGCTAAAAAGGCCAAGACAATCTCAAGAGTGATTGTTGATAGCAATAAGATGAAAGTGGCAGAAATTGTTGAGCCCCTTGTGGATAAGCCATGTGAGGAAATGTAAGCTGCTGATTATAGGGTTACAAGGATAGAATTGGGCAAATGAACGCATGAAGTGGTCAAACACGATGCCCAACAATCTATAGCCTCACTAGTGTAGCGGTATGACGAACTTCTAGCAAAGAAAGACAAGCTAGAAGAGGAGAACCGACAACTTGTTGCTGCTGTTCATAAAATTATAAAACCTGTTGGTGAAGGGAGTTATCCTACAAGTTCTTTCGGTTCCCAAGAACCGATTCGGGGAGTTGAAAGAGCTTCTCAAAAAGTACAAGCATTGGATTCTTGGGTGGATCAACTTCATGATCTATGTGCACAAGTGCTGAAAGACATTTTCCAAATGATGTCTAAGTTGGAGGCCAATGAAGAGACATTGAATCATATCTCCGACACTTTCAAACAGAATCTGGAAAGGGTTGAAGATAGTTTGACAATCTGGCGCACCATGCCCCAACAACAGTTGAGCGTTCTTCAGGAGCATGCCATTATTTCTTCTAGGGTCATCCCTTGTTCTCAAATCCCTCATTGAGGAGATTGATGATGCAATGAGACTGCGGGGTGAAGTATTTCAAGGTATTGTTTCCCATTGTGAGAAGGCTTCTTGCAACATACTGAGTCAGAATGGAGAGCTGGTACTAGAAAAAGAAGTTCTTGCAGATCTACAGATGAGGATTCATAATGAATGGAGGAGCGAACAATTCTCAGCTGCTTCAATTCAGGCTCTGATGAAACATCAAACCTTTTTGCACGCAATCCAGTCCATCTTGGAGAAGAACAACTCCATGCTTCTTCAATGTCATGATACCATTGTGAAGACCATGGTTGTTGCCAAGAACGCCCACGAACCAAATCCCGCCGAGCTACGAATGATCATCCAGAAGTTCGAAGGATTCATGTCTTCACATATTGCAGCTTAAGTGTTTTTCAACACTTAGTTGTATTTTTCCAGATTTGTAATCTTTTAGTGGTAGTTTTTCTTTTGACAAGTTACATGTAAAAGCCTTTTGTAAATTGCAAGTACGACAACTACAAGTTGAGTTCAGTTAGGACTGTAGTTAGAATAAGTCTTAGTTAGCTATTGAATAAGTCTTGGTGGTTGAGAGAATCTCTCAAGTTAGTTAGGATTCTCCCACCTTTTCTCAAGGCTCCTCTTCTATAAAAACTTGAGGGGTCTATTGTAATCTTTATCTTTTGAAAGCAAGCAAAAACTCTGCCAAATTTGCAGCAAAGAAGTCTTTGAGCTTTTATGTGTAAATTGAAGAATTGAAAGGAATAAAAGAAAATTACTCAAGCTTTGAGTCTTTGTGCTACATTCTTGAGTTTGTGTTCCATATTACCTTTCTTGCAAGTGTTTCTTTGAGAATTTAATCGAATCTAATTTGCAGTCTTTGAGCTGCAAGTATTGGAGATTAATTTAGTTAAAGTAGAAGTTCTATTGGGAAAAAGCTGTAAGACTTTGTGCTTACACTTGTTCTTATCAGAGTTTAGAAGTAGTAGATTTTATGAGAAATAGCAGTGAGTCTTTGAGCTCACACTTGTTCTTGTTGTCTTGCGTAGAAAGAATAAGATATTTCAGTCTTTGTGCTGTTATAATTTGTTCTTAATAAAATTAGTATAGAAAAGGGTAGATAGGACTTCACATAATCAAGACTTTGAGCTTGATATCGCTGTCCCGTCTTGAAGGAAGTGACCGAAGTCTTTGAATTTTCAGGAAACTTCATTTCCTTTCTCTCATTTCATTTTGAAAGTTGTTACTGCTGTTTTATATCAAATCGCTATCACTTTTCTGTGAAGAGAAAAGGATATTGCCTTTCTTGAAAGAAGAGGAAAGACTGCTGTCCCATCTTATTTTATTTTTAAAGTTGTAGTTAGATAGGGGGAGCCTTCCCTTAATTAGGAGAGTTTTGCTCACACATTGTGGTTGAAACCACAATTTTGTATATTTCCCTCAGTGTACAAAATTTTCAACCAACACAATTGAAATAAAACAACTATTTTATGGCGATGTGTTGGAATGCTACAATAATTTCTCCATCATAGTGCATGATATAGCTTCAGCTTCATAAATATCTTTAGAAATTTCGAAGAGTATTGACATGATTCAAAAACTTGTATATAAAGGATATAACTGAAACTATAAAATCTAATTAACAATAGCCAAAGATAGTAATCTCTCAATGGAACACACAGAGCATCAATTTAATTCACGAACAAGAGATAAATACATCACAAAGGCCAATTTGTGCACAAAATCATGTATTTGATCTTCTTCTTTTAAATGAAATGCCAAGTTTTGATACTTACAACGAAAAATGACTACTTCCAAAATTTTCTTTGAGTTACAAAAGTGATGAACCCCTTAAAACAAAGCACTTCCTAGATTAAATAGAAAATCCTCCCTTCACTGGAAAAATGGCAGTAACAGAAAAGATCTCTCCATTTCTTCTATGGGCATTGCCATCATGGCAATGATTGAAACGACCTGATCAAACAATCATATTGTTTCCCTATTGCAAGGTGGTGATGCCATCTGCCCTTCCCACTAATTCTGTTGAAACCGTTGGCCAAGTTGGTTATTAAAAATACCAATAGCAGGTCTCTAAGGATGAGAATCCCTGTGTTATAGAATTTGTGTGGGCTTGCTATGTGTCGGCTTCTCTCTTCTCTTGGCGATGGGCCCACTCAGATTTGGGCCAATAGCACAACAAACAAACTACCTAGAGTCTTGGACACATAGAGAGATGTGATCTCAATCGAATGGCAAAAGAGGACGCACAATTTGCTTTTTCTGGTTGCACATGGAGCCGCCATGTGGCATCCTAGCGCACTGCATTGGGAACTTGAGTCTTTGGTCTGAATAGAACTTGCACAAGCTTGACACATGGTAGCTTCCGCGTGGGCTAGGTTCAACATGTGAAGGAAGGCTCATGGAAGAGGAGAAACACTCGGAAAAGGGCCTAGTCAAAGCTTGAACATATGTGCCGATGTGTTAAGACCAAAAATCTTCACAAAACAATGATATTCAGCTAGGAGAGGCTACTTTTGAAGAAAACCTCAGATTGATTTACAATCAATGGCCTAGATTAATCTGTTTTGATGGGCAATCTACAACAATTTGATAAATCAAAATCTGAATTTTGACACAACAACCTATGACTCAATCAGAAACAACTATTTCTGATTTAACTTCAATATACAAATGATTGATTTTTGACTGTGAAGGGGTACCTGTTGTGACGTTTTCACACACCGCCCCATTGCAAATGGGGACCCCTGCTTTTTGCTTTCTAAGGTTTGTTTTCTAGGTCTTTTAGGGTTTTGTCCGTTGGCCTTTGCATTTTGAGTGTCGCTAAGGGGATCACATGGATAGCAAGTCCGGCTTGAGTGGTGTCTTGATCCTGAAATTTGGCTAAGTCTGAAAGTCCTGATCCTGAAATTTGGCTAAGTCTGGAAAACTGAAAAACCTCAAAAAACTAGATTTTGCAATATAACTCCTGGAGGTCTGAAACCACTCTCAAACATCCTGAAAGTATATATGGAATATAACTTAAAGTATAAGCACTTATACTTAAATGTTATATTCCATAAAATTATCCTGATAGAGAGTTCAAAAAGTCAAATTTCGCTCCTGTCCTTCACTGAGGATCCAGAGCGAATTTCGCTCCTGACCCTCTCAGGAGGTCCAAGGCGAATCGCTCCTGTCCCTCACCAAGGGTCCAGGGCGAAAAATCTTATTTGAGTCATTCTTGACCTTGTTTGGTCAAATTGGAACATCAAAGGCATGGTGGAGGACGAAATGAGCGTGATAAAGCATCCAGATTTGATTAAAGACAATGAAATGATGGAGTTTCGCCTATAAGGGTAATTTCGCTCCTGACCCTTGCTGAGGGTCCAGAGCGAAATTCATTGTAGACATCATATGCCAACACGCTTGAATTTGAAACCTTGTTCCTGGCCTTGAAAATGATCTTACCTTGCCCTGTGAAGTGATTAGAAACTTAAATTTTGGATGGATTAGCCAGAAAGGATAAAATCGCTCCTGTCCCTCTCTGAGGGACTAGGGCGAAAAACCTAATATCCAATCCTTCTCGCCAAGTTTGGACAAATCTAAGCCAACGCGCAAGTTTGAAATGATGTTTGAAACGCCTTGAGGTGGAATTAAGATGCAAAGATTACAAGTTTTGATGACAATTTGCAAATTCGCTCCTGTCCCTCTCCAAGGGTCCAGGGCGAAATTTCTAAGTGTGCCCACTTTCCTTGCATTTCGAGATAACTTTTTTTGTTTCCAAGACTCAAAAGGAAGTGGGGAATGATGATCTACGCCTTGGAGTAATTTGAAGATTGAAACGATCAAGAATTTGTACAAAGGACTCAAAAGCGCTCTTGTCCCTCACTGAAGGACCAGGGCGATTTTTGCAAAACCAATAACTTCCCTCCAAGATGACGCTAAGGCAAGGTTGTGCAAGGATGGAAAAGGTCTTCTAAAGCATGGTGAACAAAGATTTGACTTCAAAATTTGCTAATCCTAGGCTAAAATGCAAAAGTCACTCCTGTCCTTCACTGGAGGCCCAGGGCGAAAGTCTTTGAAACACCTATTTTGCCTCGCAAAAAATAAGTTAAGCATGCATGGAATGGATGAAAGGGATCATTGCTTACCCCACAACGAGAGTTGGCAATTAAAGGATGAAAGATTAAGAGCAAAAGTGAAAAGGCGCTCCTATCCCTCTCCAAGGGTCCAGGGCGAAAAAGGTCCTAATGCACTTCCCTCCTAGAGATCAAGTGAAATTAAACTCAAAATTCCAGTTAAAAATGCCATTTAAATGTCTAGATGAAGTTTTGGGCGGGAAAAAGGAGATATGCAAGGACTAGATTGAAAAATCGCTCCTGACCTTCACTGAAGGTCCAGGGCAAAGTTGGTGATATCCTTCATTTTTACATTGTTTGAGCGTTGATATTCTTAAAATTCACCAAATTTGCTCACTTCGAAGCCTTTGGAAGATTAAATCAAATTCACATTAAATTAAAGGCATTTCAATTTAATAAATTAATTTTGTACCTTGAAATAATCAAAATAAACATCTTAGAGGTATTAAAATTAATTTAAATAATTAAAAGATTAAATGTGGAGCGCACAAGGCCTTATTTTCACTTATTTTGCCAAGTCGGCCCCCCTTTTTTTGGAAATTTATTTATTTTTAACCTGTTTTTGCCAAGTCGGCCTAGAGGGAGCAAAGGGGTGAGCGCTCTATATATTGGAGGTGTTTTTTCACAATTTAAATCATTCAATCATCCTTTCAAGTGCGAATTTGGAGAGCTAATTGAAGGTGCGAAATCTAGCTGGAGTGGAGCGAATTTCTACTAAGTGTGGAGACTAAGGAGGCCAAAATTCATTTTGAAGGCTATTGGAGAAGTGAATTTCTTGCTAGATTGGAGGATAATTTCCAGATTTTTGAAGGCATTTGAAGGCGAATTTCCAGATTTTGAAGAAGCTAGTGGAAGGTGGAGCTCTTTTGAAGGCTAATGGAGGCGTAATTCATCCAAGGGAGGACTATAATCTAAGCTTGTCCATCAAAATCCGGTTTTCTTTCATCTTTTGCCAAGGTTTTGTAGTTAAGCAATCAAAGAGGAGGTATGAAGAATCATTTTTGAAGTTCTTATTCAAGACTTATTGCGATCCCATTGCAATTTTGTAAAATCTAAGTCTTGAAGATTCAAATTCCATTCATAATTAATTTGAAAATGTATAGTTCTTGATATATCATGACTTTTTTCAAATTAATATCTTAAGTTTTACCTTTGAAAGGTCTTAAATTTCATGCTTTAAGGTTTGAAGCTCAAAAAACTAACTTTAATATTTTGTGTAGGCATCAAATGGAGATCCCGGAGTTGGAAAATCAAGCCAGATCAAGGACGGTCTCCTCCAAGAAGATCAAGCAAGGACAAG
This sequence comes from Cryptomeria japonica, assembly GCF_030272615.1. Taxonomy (NCBI): domain Eukaryota; kingdom Viridiplantae; phylum Streptophyta; class Pinopsida; order Cupressales; family Cupressaceae; genus Cryptomeria; species Cryptomeria japonica. Next base: position 723,422,859 of record NC_081413.1, on the reverse strand, counting down.
GGCGACCTCCTCTAGTCTAGCATCGACAAGGATGGCTTTCTTCGATCAAACATCAACAAGGGCGACTTCTTCCAATCCAACATTCCAAGGCGAGGTACATCAATCATCCTGCACATCAAAGAGAAAAGGAAGTCAGAGCAAGGGTTCGTTGAAGAAGCAGATAGTTTCAGAAGAGTTAATTAAAGTTAGCTTCTCAGCAACATCAAGTTGGCATCAACCAAGTATCAGACGAGTTGGCATCCTAGTCATCACTTCTCCAGTCAGTGTAGTCCACCTCAGCATGTCCAGATTCAATGTACCTAACTCATGGGAGGTGGCACAAACTTCGATGTACCTACCCCAGCTATCCATTGGTTGATTTTTCCAGAGAAGACACGTGTCCAATTAATACAATTTTATCATTGGTCAAGCATTAAATGTTATGTAGTGGTTGTAACAAACCCTAATTAGGGTTTTCATTATTGAATCTTGGCCATTGATCTCAGCCATCGAATTGTATTATGGGCACTATATAAGCCCCGATTCTTCATTTTGTAAAGGCAGTTAGAAGGAGTTAGAAAGGAGAATAGAATAGAAGATAGAGAGTCAGTAGTTAGAATAGCGAATTAGTCTAGCAATTAGAGTAGAATAGGAGGACAAGGCAAGAAATTGTTGCCATTGATTGTAAACAAACTCCATTTTCATTGAAGTAATGGTGAAGTGTGTCGTTTCTTGCAATATGCATGGTTTCTTGTCGAATCTTCAATCCTAGATGGTAGATGATTAGATGAATGGAAGAAATGTGCTTGATTGATGGTGAAATTCGTATATCCATACTACTAGCAGTTTGTTGATTGCAGACTTGCCTTGCGTAGTCAACTGGAATTGTTCAGCTTAAGTCTAACTTCAATTATTGCTTCTTCATTGATATGCATCAGCCTGATGGTGTCTATGCCTGCAGTGATGATTTGAACATCATAAAGCTTTCCTTCGAAGATCGCACTAATCTTGTGGAGATGGTCCTGCAATGTCAAAACAAGATTTAGTTAGAATTTCATCAAAGATCATTCATTGCTCCTACATTCTTAGTATTAGGATTAGATCCTTTCCTCACCCTCATCTTTTTTCCTTTTTTTCAAATCAAAGCTAGTAAGAGCCTGTGTTCCGGCAATATTCAAGGCAAATTAAACGTTCAGTCATCAAGTGTAAGTCCCCTTGTGATTCCAGCAAATCACATCATACCACAAAGAGCTTATCCACACGTAGAGATCCTACAGCGAAGAACCTTAAAGTCATCCCGATTGATCCTTTTCGCGATATCTTCAGCATTCGGAGACTTTATTCAAGAGAGGATAAGGTACCTTTAGGTATTTTATTCTGTGTTTTGTCGTGTACAAAATACACGTCAACAGTACCATACAACACAATCAAGTTTCAGATTAGGTACAAAAGGATGCATCAAGGAACTCTTATTGAAAGGAAACTGATCGTAACATATGAAGTGAAATGCAACTTAATGTAAATGGCAAAATAAGAGTAACTTAAGTATCATTTCGTGGCTTTATTTGCATCCACAAGAAAGCTCCAATGACATATTTCATTTATCACACTCTATTGCTGATTGAGGGTCTTTGTTTAGGGTATTTGTTGGAGAATGGACAATGTCAAAGAGCTATTTGGGAGTATGTGTTTGATGTTGATATTTTTAGGTTAATTGTCAATGCTAGCTTGTTTTTGTAAGGAAAAAATGACTCACCATTCTCTATAAATTTCAAATTATTTGAAATTTGAATCATAGACAAATGTTGGACTAAACTTAAGGTCACATAAATGCTCTAGATGTATGACATTGAAAAGAACCTACTCTGCCAAGATGCCATTACTGCAGAGAGGGGAAATTTTGAAGCATGATCAGCAGCATGTTACTTAAATGCATCCTGTATATTTTAATGTTGCCTGACTTATTAATGAAATGACATTCATGAGGCTACTTGAGTATCTGGCATTCTTCATGGAGGATAATTTATAAAAGTATTGTTATGTAATGCCTTCAAAACCTCAAATCATATAAATCTAATCCTTTTGAGACTACTTGCAGGTGATTGCAAGGCTTTCATCACAGACTAATGGAATAGACCTGAACATAACTTAACTTTATGCAGTGAGAATTGTTTGTTTCCTAAATGAGTTTAGCAACTGAAATACTGCGTACACATAGTTTTGTATTTGGCTACTGTATTAAACACCATATTTTCCATTTTTGATGGCACTTCAGATTCTTAGTGCTGTGCAGGAATGTTTTCATTGTTGCCCTATGGAAAAAGAAGTAATAGCAATAGCTAATTCCTGTTACTTGATGTGTTTCCGCTGCAGCTATTGAGTTGTCAAAAAATAATGTAGTGGCAATTATAGGACCACAATCCTCCGTGATTGCTCATGTTATTTCTCACATAGCAAATGGACTTAATGTGCCACTTTTATCATTTGGAGCAACTGATCTGAGTCTCTCTTCACTTCAGTATCCTTATTTTTTTCGTTTGACGCATAATGACTTCTCACAGATGACAGCAATTTCTGCTGTAATTGGTTTCTTCAATTGGAGAGAGGTTATCGCAGTTTATGTAGATGATGACTATGGAAGAAATGGAATAACTGCTCTGGGTGATGCACTTGGGAATAAAGCTAGTATTGTTCAAAAATATCGAATGCGTCCAGACATCACTAGAAGTAGCCTGGCTAATAGCTTGAAAGATTTGGCGTTGCTGACAACTAGAGTTTTTGTTGTTCATATGAATCCAGATGTTGGTCTGAAACTTTTCACTGAAGTACACCGCCTTCAAATGTTGAGCAATGGCTATGTATGGATTGCCACAGATTGGCTATCTTCTGCTCTGGATTCTCTTGAGCTTGATTCAGATACAATGAAGTCACTACAAGGGCTCGTTACTGTGCGGCGGCATATTCCCAATTCCTATCAGCAACATGATTTCTTAATAAGATGGAATAATCTGCAAAAAGTTGGAAATGTTGATTCAGGCCTCAATGTGTTTGGATTGTATGCTTATGATACAGTATGGGCAATTGCCTATGCTATTGATAATTTTTTGAAAAAAGGGGGAAATTTATCCTTTACAGATTATCCTCACCTATCCACTGCAAGTGGAATTGTATCAGAGTTAGCAAAGCTCAAGGTCTTCAGAGGAGGTCCACAGTTGCACAAAATATTATTGCAAAGTAACATTACAGGCTTAACAGGTCAAGTTCAACTGGATGAAGGAGGTGACCTGCTTGGTTCAACTTTTGAGATAATTAATATAGTTGGAAAAGATTTTCGCAAAGTGAGCTACTGGTCAAATATATCATCAGGCTTATCTGTCATTCCTCCTGAGAACAGACGTGTAAGTTCAGACAACAATGCAGGTTTAAATAGAACAGTGTATGATATTATATGGCCTGGTGATAGAAAACAGGTGCCTCAAGGGTGGACAATCCCGGGCAATGGTAGGAAGCTTCAGATTGGAGTTCCTTGGAAAGGGGGAGAATTTGAAAAGTTGGTGAAAATAGAAGGTTCCGAAGTGGGAGATTCTTACTGCACTGAGGTGTTTGCTGCTGCAGTAAAGATGCTGACTTATCCTGTTCCTTATGAATTCATAGTCTATGGAAGTAAAGAATCACCTCCCAATTATGATGATCTTGTGAAAAAAGTTGCTTTCAAGGTTTTATCTAAACTTCTTTTAGTTTCTTAATCCATTTCTATCTTTAGTTTCCATATACTATGATATTTCTGGGATTGCATGGAATCATTCAGAAATTCGTAGCAGCTACTTACAGATGAAATCCTACAGGAATTTGATGCAGCAATTGGGGACATAACAATTCGGACAAAGAGATCAAATTATGTGGACTTCACCCAACCTTTTGTGGACTCTGGCCTGGTAGTGGTAGCTCCTGTCAGAAAGTTAAATTCAAATCCTTGGGCTTTCTTGAAGCCATTTTCACGAGAGATGTGGTTTACAACTGGAGCATTCTTTCTTGTCATAGGAGCTGTTATCTGGATTTTGGAGCACAAACTAAACCCAGACTTCCGAGGAGAACCAAAGAAACAACTTGTTACCATCTTTTCGTATGTACAACTTCCAACTTACCTATAATAGAATAAACTGTTTTTTCTTTCTTTTTTTGCTTCTTATCATCATGTTTGAGTTTAATACTCAGCATTGAGATTTTCTATATAGTATGACAACTTACAGCCAAACAAGCACTGGTTTATATATTAATCTTTAATAATCTTTGTTTCTCTAAGTTTCCATCATGAGGGGACAGTTCTGGGATGGAAAAAAATTATCCCAGATTTTTGAAATGATGGTGTGTCGGGAGGTGAGACAGTAGATGGAGAATATATAATAAAAAAATACAAATAAATTATAGCTTTTCAATTGTGTAGTTAAACAGCATTGAAGATTCTAAAGGTCTGAAATAACATTTCTGACATCGAACATTGAACATTGATATACAAAAATGAGTTTGGCAAATTCTAATGCCAAATAGCAAAAATGAATATCTGACTGTTCTTCTTAGGGGAGATCTCGGTTTCAAATCTGAAGGAGGGTAGGGTTATAAACATTGTGTATAACATATGAGACAAATAGAAAAATAATTTCCTCTTAAATTGCTTTTGTAGGAGTTGTTTCATATATCATATTGGCGTATCATTTATCAAATAAGTAAACCAACTACAAGAGTCTCATATGACAAAGCAAATAAGAAAATAAAAAACATATAAAAATTGTATTTGAGACATGACAAAATGCTTAAACTTAGCAGACATATTTCTTGCTGACTTTTAAAAAGGTTTTATATTTTCCTATCTATAAAGTTGACTTATGCTGGGAAGGTCTTAACATCCTTAGCAGTTGGGAATGTCCCCTTCTCAGGCACGAAGAATTTCAGAGACCCTTAGCCTATTTTAATTCCCACAGGCTAATTGGGATGTTGCAAGGGAATATGCAGTTAATCAACTTAAATTGTCTAGAGATGTATATTTTCAAAAGACAATTTATCTTTAATTAATCATTTAAAGATGGTCAGTATTATATAGATTGGAATTTAAAAGGGACCATAAAATGGACCATAAAATTGACTTAATATGGGGTTCAAAAGTAGTATTTATTTAGATAAAAAAAAAAAATTACTTCTGAAGGGAAATGAATGATAGTATTTTATTATTCTGAAGTGCATATAAAGAGGAAATTTTAGGAGAAAAAAGGTCATTCTGTTCATTTTATCAAACCCTAGTCTTCGAAGATTGAAAATTGTTTATCTTTTCTGCCCTAGGACAAAAACCCTTCGACAATGGTTTTGAGGACAAAAACCCTCCTAGCCATTTGAGTGATTTCATTTAGGAATCACTGAAGTGTTGAATGTTGGAAGTTTTTGAACGTTTTTTGATTTTTGGTGTTTGCTATTGTGATTCACACCACTGCTACAGTGATCCGTCTAGCTGCTGTAGTGATCCATGCCATCGCTATAATGATCTGTATGGCTGCTGCAGTGCATATGTTAGATTGTGAATTTTTTTACATTTTTAGACAGGGTTAAAGGCAGTTTGCAATCATGTTTGTGAGCTATACCACACAATAGGGAGGCTTTATTGGTATCTAGTGGTGTATTTATGATTTTCAGTTGTAATAGATTCAATAGTATATAAGGTTCCAACATTACTTCAGTTTGCATTCATCCATTAATAAATATGGTACAATATATTGGGGTTAGTACAATTGACATAGCATTGCCAAGGATATTTCAGTTTAGCCTATATTTCCAAAAGTTTCTGTTGTTACTCTCATGTTCTGATAAATAAGTAATCAGCTTATTGCATTTTTATTCTATTGTTATTTTGTCAAATATTTACAAAATAAATAAATACAACAAAAAAAATAAAATAGTTTGGGGATATTTTAGGCTGCCCTCAAATAACTGGCAGATGCTAAGATGTCCTTAGGAATTCAAAAAAAGTTATGGACATCCTAGGGTGGCTTCTAACTATCCCAAGGAAAACATGGAGGCTTCAAAGGAGATGCTTGACATTTCTTCCCCGAAATTGGTGGAGGCATATCTTTTAGTATTTTGCCTCTAGAGGGTGAGCAATTTGTCCCCTCAAAAAGTGGACAAAGTGTATGGTACATAAATATAATGCATGAACAACTTTGCACACACATTGAAAAGCACATAGACATATGAGTACGTACCATTTGGTTGTATCCTTCAATAAGTGATAGTTTTTATCAAGTTCCAAATCAAATCACCCTCTCTTGACATGCTTAGGCTCAAAGTATAGACAAGAGGGATGCTGACCTCTAAAAAATTCATACTCTATTATGGCACAAAGTGTCTTTACTTCGTAAGTTTCTACTTGATTCAATTTGGGGTCATTTGGTTTGCTTCTAAAGGACTTTTCCATGTATCTCAGATTCTGTAATAACCACCCTCAAAATTTTCGAGTAATATGAAGCTTAACATAAACATGCCAAATGATGACACACTGCTGTCATAAGCACCGATATTGGTAGATAACATTTATAACAAGTGCTGATATAGAATGCTTAATCAAAATTCAGTACAAAGAGTTGCCAAAACATAAGATAAACAAGATTATGAATACCCACAAGGAAATACCTTGAATAAGAGATAATAATAATTGTTGCTGGTCTGTTATGTCTTGAATGAACTGCTACAGATCTGGAAAAGCAAGGTTTTCACTCAAAAATCACATTCAACATCACACCCAGATCACTAACCTCTAACCTAGATCATCATCATCAGCTCCATGCACAACTAACTTCAGTCAGCACTTCCAACATTCACTACGTGCACTTGCAGGTTGGAAAATCTGTGATCAGCTGTCCAGACCAACTGATACAAGGCTTTATGGCCCTCCAATGGATCAAATATCTTGCAATCAGAGTTGGAATGAATTAGTGGCAAGTCTGAAAACCACTTACAATGCCGGTATCACAATTTGCAGGTCTGATATAACTGAGATTACTGCTGTTACAGGTTAGACAGCCACAAGATTATCAAAAACATCATCCAAACTTGCCAAGAACACCTCTCTAGTTGATGAACAGCAATTCAAACACCTCTAGCACCACCTAACAGTAACCAATGACCAAGGAAAGATAGGTTATTCAAGGCCAGAACCCTCACGCTAGGCCAACAGGTCTGTAATATTTAGAACATCAGCACTGAACTCACAAATACTATCAGATCCTTACGGAAATCATCTTTTCCAATAGCCAAACTGCATGGAAAAGTTGGTAGATCTGGTGGCCCTTCACATCATGAGAAAATGGCCCAAAGCTTAGGCGCTTTGCCCTAGAAAGCTCACACCAAGGTCAAGAAATGGTACGGCTAGTACCAGGCCATACAACAGCAACAACTTCACCAAATCTCCTTCAAATCAGCTTGAAATCAATGCATAATGAATCAGTTAGTTCTGAAGGACAACATAAACTGAAAATGGTCTTCAATGTCCCTCTCCATGTATGCTGGGATACCCAGAATGGTACGGACCAACAAAAGAAATACCCTCCTCAATCGCCACAAAACCTTTCAACAAAATCTGCAAAAGATCATCAATCACACCCAAAAATATCTGCAAAATTAGAAAACATCAAATACCTCCATCATGAAATCCAAAATTGAAAAACTTGCTTCAAGCTCAATGGTGATTCCTGAATGGAATCACACCCAATCTAGATAGGGATTATCTTCCAAATCTGAAACTAGAAAATCTAGAGAGGGTTTCCGTCCTCAGAAGATTGTGGAACAACTCATAGGTTCAATTTGGTAGCGTAACAATACATGAAATCTTTAGCATATGAGCAAATGAGACCCCTCAACCTCCTATTATAGCTTTGGAGGGGAAAAGCAGTTTGAAATAATATAAATTAATTCATTTTTCCCACCAAAAGACTTTTTTGAATTAAAACTCTTCACTTTTACCTACGTGTCCACTTTTGAGGGGACATAAAGCAACTTCAATAACATATAACATTTAAGTGAATAGTTTAACATTAAACATACAAAACTTAAATGTATATGCTAAATACTCCACTCAAATTGCAGAAAGCACTATCAAGGCATTAGAATCCAATTCTGATCATGCCATGATGTAACTAAAGTAGTAGGACAATGACAGGTGCCAACTCAAACTTACTAAAAATATATGTGATCTATAAGAAGTTTGGAGAACACCCCAAGAGTATGAAAGCACTTCTAAAAGCATCACCACGATCCATAATGCCAATTGAGGTCATTGCCACAAATAGAAACCCTGCAATACTGAACCTGCACCCTCCTAGAAGTTTGGAGTTCTCTTTAGCTCACCTAGAAGCTTATAGGAAAACCCAAAAACTAGCCAAAAGCTCACAAAACAATATTGCTAAAAATGGGGACATTACAAATTTCTTTAGGCTTGAATAGGATTCTCTCTTCATCAAGTACTGGTAGCTCAAACAATCCTACATGTCAGCATTTTAAGTTGCACGTTGTTGATGTGTTTTTTATGCACCTCAAACACAAAATAAAATGCCAAGGTATTCTATCCTCTCTTGAACAAAGAAACCTCATATGCTTTCCAACGTGATCAAATGAGATGATTCCAAGGTTGACAATGCAAACTATGCGACTTAAATGTTGTGGATAGACTCAGTGTTTATGATGTGATTTAGCAAATCACAAGGGGACTTATGTTTTGCTTGAACTCTGCTGGAACAGGGAATCTAACTACTTGCTTGGAAATAAAAGGCAAAAGAAATAAGGGTTTAGAGACCTAATCTAATCCTAAGAACAATGATGACAATGGATGATGCTTTGATAGACAGATTCCATGATCAAGCTTTGCTTTGCCATGCATAAACAATGTAATGTCCCCTACCTGATTAACATAATTAATCTATCTCAATATACTAATATTGATCAATTGAGAGACTAAACATAAAGTCAGACAGTGATATTCTTCAATTTATTAGTTATTAACAAGTACTTATGTATTTTCCTCATTAGATGATCCTCATTAGACAATTAATCTTGTTATTCCTCTTATTGACTATTTACTAAGAGTTCTTTCTAATTTTTATTGATCTAATATTATTATTTCTTTTGATCAAGCATCTTTATATATATATATATTTATATTAGCAATTATTATGTATTTGCTTATTACCTTTTGCATAAATCCTTAATACTACCATTGCTTATTAATCATTAATATATATATTGTGGCTGGTAAAGGCAGACAGATCTGACACATGTCAGATCTGTTCTGCCACTGTTTGCAGTCCATATTAATATTGTTATTGAATTCTGCCTAAAGACATTGTCGGGCTCATATATTAAGCATTCATATGAAGCCCATCCTCATGCATACCACCAAGAGCAAGGATCAGACTGTTTATTATTTTAATTTTCCAAGTATTACCAATGCAAAAGTACTTTAGTTAATCTGATTTCTTAATTATTACTGGTATAATTAATTGGCAGTATTTTCTGATATATATTTATTAACGCAGTGTCCCTGATTATGGTTTAATTGTTCTTCATAATATTATCATTATGTAATCTGCAGATAGTCATTAGCTGAGATACACCTTACCTATCATTACCACAGATTGTGATGTTTGATCCTCTCCTTGATGTGGTATGGTAATAATCTCTTCCTTCGGTTCGCTGATGAGTCCCAGATATTTAGTTCTGATGCTTTCTTTTCTCCCCCGATCTTCCAATGTTATTTATACATTGGTGTCAATGTAGAAAGACGCATCATTTTATAATAGACGCACCTTTTCCAAGTGAAGTGATTACTACTAAGGAATCGGTCTTTGATTATATCAATTTATTAATGCTAAACAAGGTTCCCATCGGAATTCATGAGTTCACACTATCTAGGCAATGTCATTATACCTCTTCAAAATATCCACAAATACATGTCTTGTTGTATATTCTATATACTGTCGTCTTGCTATGGTTATATGTATATTGATCCTTGTTAACAATAATGATTGATGGTTGCTACACTCTAAACCGTGACTCTATATGCTCGTCCAAAGTGAACTGTTACTACATAAATCTCAATGAATTAAATTACCAATAAGGATGTTTTGTCTTTCAAGTGTAATTGGGTACTTAAGCAAGTGATACAAGCCAAAGGCAATTGCTCAGAATGAGCGGTCCAAGTTAGTAAAAGAGATTTATTCGATGGCATGAAGGTATTTCATGAAACAAATGCACTATATGTTTTGTTATCAATAATTTTCTCAATTTCCGCTTACTTCCACTAATGAACTTTCAATATATTATGTGTCAAATATTAATCTAGATCTGCTAAGGCCGTCAGTGGAAAATACTGGTCTTTACGTATTTGGTTATCAATGAAATTTAGACTCTTTTTCCTTATTTGTTTGCCACCTCTATTATCGCTACTAGATTAATATTCTAATGAAGTTGACCATCAATATTATAAGTCGACCATATAATATTAATTTAATGTTGCTTTATTTGGATTACTAATTTGTTAATCTTAATTAATATCATTAATGATTATTTCCTCCTTAACATATCTTTGATGACCGCTGCCTTATCGCATTATAATTGTTTGATAGTTATTATATAAATAATAATAAATAATAATCATATATAACAATAATAATAAATAATAATCATAACAAATAATAATAAACATTAATAATTATATATAATTGTTTGATAATTATTATAATAATAATCATTTGTTGATAATTATTGTAGAAATAATAATTATAATTGCTTCATTTAGGATATATACATATATAATGATCAAGGAGGGGACATGACAAACAACTACACAAAACCGATGCAATCTTTTGAGGAATAATGAAAGGTTTTCATATCATGAACATTCATCCATGTAGTCGGCATAAAATACCTATTGTTATTGTTGAAACAATGTAGCTTTGGTAAGATAAATGATTGAATGAGAAATAAATGAAGTCTCTCATTCAATCATCTATCCTATCGATAAATCTACATGCTAATGGTAGACATCATAATCATCTTTATAAGCATTTCTATCATTGATCGAGATATGATTGTATTTGCTATGCAGTGATTTCATTTATATGCTGTGATTGTAATCGGTTTTGCATATCTATTCTAGTTGTCATATGACAACACTAATTAGTGTTGTCATATGATAACTACAATAGTTATCGTATTAACATATTTTTTCTCTTATACCGATCCATAATCGGGTTGCATTTACCATCGATTACCATGAAATAGCATTAAGAATAAACCGATTAGTGATCGGTTAATGATAACTAAAATTGCATTAGAAACTAACCGATTCATTATCGGTTACAATGATAATCAAACTGCATTAAATCACAAACCGATTGGCATCGATTATCATTTGTTATGTATCGGCATTTATATTAACCGATAGTTATCAGTTTGCATTATGAAGAGGCACCACCCTTGATCAAGACATGTCTTGATCGGACATGTCATGAGACATGTCCGGTCAAGGCATGCCTTGATCTTATAAGGAAATGCCTATATATATGTGCCGTGAAGAATGCTGGAGAAATATCGAAATCAATAAATATTATCTACAGCCACTTGCAAACAAAGAAGTTTCAGTTCATAATCAGAAATAACTAGAGAGCATACATTAATAGCATTGAATATTGTCTAAGGAATTAAAAGAAAGACAAAATCCTTAACTCTCCACTTTTGAACATAAATTTGAATACTTTTACATGGTATCAGAGCAAGGTTGATCGAACCTAAGGCATTCAAATTTGTGAAGTTCAAATTGAGGATATAGACATCACATTTCCATGGCTAACGCTATTAGATTTGAGGATAGACTTGAAGGAGGCGACAATTTCTCAGCATGGAAATTCAGAATTAAGATGATTCTAAAAGAGAATAAAGTTGAATCATTTGTAAGAGTTGAATCTAAAGAACCTGAGAATGAACTTGACAAATCAACATGGATCGAGGGAAATGAAAAAGCCATGAAGATCATAGTCGATTGAGTGAGAAATCACATTATGCCAATAATAACAAAGCATGAGGTTGCCTACCATATGTTCAAAGCACTCGAAAGTGCATTCGAGATAAACAACGCAAGAAGAACCCCAACTCTAAAAAGGGAAATAAATCATATAAGCATGAACAAAGGAGAGTCAATCAATGCATACTTTATGTGGATATCAGCCCTAAGGGATGAATTGGCAACGCTTGGATATGAGATCCAGAGCAAAGAGCTAACGCTCATTGCTCTAGATGGGTTGCCTAGTACATGGGAAACATTCGTCCAAGGCATTAATGCAAGGGCTAAATATCCAAAATTTGATAGGCTAAGAGTAGATTGTCTTCAAGAGGAGTCAAGGTTAAATAAGAAAAGGATCAAGCAAAAGAACATAGATGAAGATCTCCATGTTCTAAATACCAACTCCAACAAGAAAAGCAAGAAGAAACATTTCAAGAAGAGAAAGAACCGACATGAGAAAAGGCCATCTAAGAAAGACAACTCTCACATTTAGTGCTTTAGGTGTGATCAATATGGACACTATGCAGCAAGATGTCCGGATAGAATCAAACAAGCAGCTACATTTGCAAAAGTGAAAAGGGAAGAATATGACTCCGAGATGTATTCTACTCTGCCCTCTCTGGCTAAGTATCCAATAAATCTAACACCTGGATCATTGACAGTGGGTCTTCAAGACACATCACTGGGTATAGAGAATTATTGGAGTCCATGTTAGAAGAAACTGATGAAGAAGTAACCATTGGTGATGACTCTGCACATCCAGTGAAAGGCGTCGGTACCTGCACCATTAAGCTGAAGACAGGCGTGTCTCACCAACTCACTGGAGTCCTATTCGTTCCTGGCATCAAGAGGAACTTAATCTCCATATCTGCACTTGAAGATGATGGGTACAAAATAACCTTCATGAATGGTAAAGTTCTAGTATGGCCACAAAACTCTTCCATGAAGAAGGCTATAACCCTAGGACATAGAAAAGGCTATTTGTACGAGGTATGTACTGAATCTAACCTAGCCCTACTTCATGAGATTGCATATTCTAATGAAATTTGGCATAGAAGATTAGGTCATTTAAACTTTCGTGCTTTATGTTCAATGGAAAAATTAGTAATTGGTTTGCCTAAGTTAAAACAATACCATTCCGGTACATGTAAGGGGTGTGCCCTAGGCAAAAATACTAAGAGTTCCTTTTAGAATAGTTCTAGGAAAATGAGCAATGTTTTGGAACTAGTTCATTCTGACCTATGTGGGCCAATGTCTGTACCATCATTAGGAGGGTTCCTTTATTATGTAATATTCATTGATGACTTCTCCAGGAAGACCTGGATCTACTTCCTTAAACGCAAAGAATCTGAAGAGATTCTCAAGAGATTTAAGGAATTCAAATCCCTCTCTAAAAACTCTTCCGGAAAGAAAATAAAAGTCCTAAGTACTGATAATGGGAGGGAATATACCTCAGACATCTTTAGGCAATTTTGTAAAGAAACTGGGATTAAGAGGGAGTTTACTGTTCCTTACAACCCCCAACAAAATGGGGTTGCTGAATGGAAAAATAGAACCATTGTAGAAGCAGCCAAAGCCATGCTCCTTGATCAGAACTTAGAAACTCACCTTTGGGCAGAAGCCTCCAACACTGCTATTTACATACAAAATAGATGTCCTCATTCCCACATTGAAGACAAGACCCTTGAAAAAGTCTTCACTGGGATAAAGCCAGATATCACCCACTTTAGAATATTTGGCTGCCCTGTTTACTTTCACATACCTAAAGAGAAAAGGACAAAACTAAAAGCCTCTGGAAGAAAAGGAATCTTTGTTGGATATAGTGAAACCTCTAAAGCTTACAAAATTTTTGTACCTGGACATAGCAATATTGAACTTAGTAGAGATGTTATTTTTGAAGAAGACATAGCCTTCAAAAGGGCTAAATACTCTATTGAGTCTGAAATCTATGCTCCATCTTCAGACCTAGAAGAGGATCCCACTCCTGAGATTCAGAGGGAATGTTTAGAAGAAAATGAAGTACAGATTCCTCCCCAAGAAATCCCTAAGAAAAGACCTCTATGGGCTCACAAAACAATGGAGGATGCAAGGGACTTTGCAGCTCCTTCAGGGACTTTTAGAGAAAGTAAAGAGGCCTCAAAGATTTTCTAGCTATGTAGCCCTTATGAATGATCTCTCCAAATCAAAACCTTCTAGTGTACCAGAAGCTCTTAAACATCAAGTTTGGAAAGATGCAATGTCTGAAGAATATACATCCATACTTAATGATGTGTGGGAAATTGTTCCTAGGCCAAAAGGGAAATCTGTTGTTTCATCCAAGTGGCTGTTCAAAATCAAACATGCTGCAGATGGTAGCATAGAGAAACACAAAGCCAGATTTGTTGCCCGGGGATTCTCACAGAAAGAAGGGATAGACTATGATGAGACATTTGCTCCAGTTGCTAGGTACACCTCAGTCAGAGCAGTACTGGCCATTGCAGCAGCCAAAGGTTGGAATGTCCATCAGATGGATGTGAAAACTGCTTTCTTGAATGGTAAAATTGAGGAGGAAGTCTACTTAGAACAGCCAGAAGGGTTTGAGATTCACAATGCAGAGACACATGTGTGTAGATTAAAGAAAGTCATATATGGTTTAAAACAGGCTCCCAGGGCCTAGTATGAAAGAATTGACAGCTATCTTCTGGGATTGGGATTCTCAAAGAATGATGCAGATCCGAATCTATACTTCAAGAAAGTCAAAGGTGATATGCTGATATTGATCTTATATGTTGATGATCTTTTGATTACAGGAGAAAATCACCTTATTGGACAATGTAAGAAAGACCTTGAAAAGGAGTTTGATATGAAGGATTTAGGCCTTCTACATTACTTTCTTGGATTGGAAGTTTGGCAAAACTCTGACAGTATTGTGCTTAATCAAGGAAAATACACCTTAGACATATTGAAGAGATTTGGTATGATGAACTGCAGACCCGTGTCTTCTCCTATGGAAACTAATCTTCACAAACTGAAGGAGGCAGCAGCAGATTCACCATTGGTAGATCCCACTCTCTACAGACAGATGATTGGATCGTTAATGTACTTGGTCAATACTAGACCTGATATCTGTTATCCAGTAAATGCCTTGAGCCAGTTCATGTGTGAACCTAAGGAGATACATCTTATGGCTGTGAAACATTTTATGAGATACCTTCAAGGTACTCTTAACTATGGACTCAAGTATGAGAAAGTTGATTTGGATCTTCATGGGTTCACTGATTCAGATTGGGCTAGAAGTGTGACTGATAGGAAAAGCACCTCAGGATGCTGCTTCAGTTTGGGTTCAGCCATGATATCTTGGATTAGCAGGAAATAGTCTTCAATAGCTCAGAGTTCTATAGAGGCTGAATATATCGCAGCTTCCATGGCTGCACGAGAAGCTATATGGCTTAGAAAACTACTTGTGGGATTATTCGGTGAGCCACTAAAGCCTACTATAATTCATTGTGATAACCAGAGTTGTTTAAAACTCTCCGTGAACCCTGTATTTCATGATAGATCCAAACACATAGAGATTCCTTACCACTATGTGAGAGATATGGTGGATAGGAATGTGATTCAGTTGCAGTATATCAGTACAGGAGACCAAACAACAGACATACTGACCAAGCCTCTATCCAGAGTAAAAGTTGAACACTTCAGGAAAGGACTTGGTATGATTGAATTGTAATTTGCTTTATAATCTGTACTAATATATAAGGTGTTTAATATGTAAACTTCTTTTGTCGTGTTATGACTTTATGGGCTCCTCCCCCTGTGTCCATTTCTAAGAGGTGACGATCTTTTAGATAATGAACACTTGTACTGAACATTACAAGGTGACGATCTTGTAATGTTGATATCGTGCTGACTTGATATCATCTTGACTCATGGATGTGCCATGATATGTTATGGTAGACATTATGTGACATAATGTCAGTGCACATACCATAACCTGGATATAAGAGAATTCAATATTCTCAAATTATTTTATATCCAAGGTATCGCGTGTTATGCGATACTGATATCACGTGCTATGTGATATCTCTATATCATGAGATGATGTGATATATTTTTGTATCATGCGTTATGTGATACATCATGTCACGAGCATATGTGACTTGATCTTTTGTATTACGAGGTCATGTAATACATTCTATTATGAGAAATGTGATGCTATATAATTAGATGATTATTTTTATGTTTACATAGATCTCCATTTATCTTCCCTAGCTAAGAGGGAGTGTTGAAACAATGTAGCTTCGGTAAGATAAATGATTGAATGAGAGATAAATGAAGTCTCTCATTCAATCATCTATCCTATCGATAAATCTACATGCTAATGGTAGACATCATAATCATCTTTATAAGCATTTCTATCATCGATCAAGATATGATCGTATTTGCTATGCAGTGATTTCATTTATATACTGTGATTGTAATCGGTTCTGCATATCTATTCTAGTTGTCATATGACAACACTAATTAGTGCTGTCATATGATAACTACAATAGTTATCGTATTAACATATTTTTGCTCTTATACCAATCCATAATCGGGTTGCATTTACCATCGATTACCATGAAATAGCATTAAGAATAAACCGATTAGTGATCGGTTAATGATAACTAAAGTTGCATTAGAAACTAATCGATTCATTATCGGTTACAATGATAATCAAACCGCATTAAATCACAAACCGATTGGCATCAATTATCATTTGTTATGTATCGACATTTATATTAACCGATAGTTATCGGTTTGCATTATGAAGAGGCACCACCCTTGATTAAGACATGTCTTGATTGGACATGTCATGAGACATGTCAGGTCAAGGCATGCCTTGATCTTACAAGGCAATGCCTATATATATGTGCCGTGAAGAATGGTGGAGAAATATCGAAATCAATAAATATTATCTACAACCACCTGCAAACAAAGAAGTTTCAGTTCATAATCAGAAATAACTAGAAAGCATACATTAATAGCATTGAATATTGTCTTTCTAAGGAATTAAAAGAAAGACAAAATCCTTAACATTCCACTTTTGAACATAAATTTGAATACTTTTACAATTATGTTTGATAATATTTGTTATCTGTCAATGTATGAATTAATTGTATTAAGTGGGTTGTCACTCTTGGGTAGTTATGTGTCCATTGGTTGACGGTAGTGTTCCTCTCAGCAATTGTTGGGTCCTTTAAATATGTTGTGTATCGCCAAAGAAGGTAGTATGGTATAGTCGGATTAATTGTAATCCTTGGCCGACCATCTCTGGTCTTCTTCTCTGTAATATTTACAGTTGTATGCATTATCATTTGTATTATTATTTCCTGCACTTAATTTATCAGATATAGCAATAAAATTTTTGGCGTTGTTGCCTCAAAAGAAATCGGGTCAGCCTTGAGTGATTCATGCCGTAGACACAAATAAAGGTGAGAAGAGGCCATAGGGTGGTCAAGACCAAGCGATTGGGTGATCTGCCGACCCTCAGCCAGAGGGAGCACAGGGACGAGTCAGAGCCTAGAAGTACTCGAAGTGTTGGGACGTTGGAGGTGGATGTGTGCGTGGTTGAGAGTGCAAGGAAAGCACCAAATTGTACTGGTCAAAACAATCCACTAGGTTTGACACACTTGGAAGTACCTGAAGTGTTGGGGACGCTGGAGGTGGACATGTAGAGGACGTGCGCGTGGCCAAGAGTGTAGGGAAAGCACTAGAACATAGCGGTTGGAACGGTCCACCCAAGTCCAGCACACAATGGAGTCAGTAGGCGAGAAATCAATTTGCATCGTATTGGGAACTTGTCGCTCGTCGAGGAACCGAGAATAAGGGGGCTCGAGTCGAGGACTCTAAGGAGGAGAGAGTATAGAAATGAAGAAGGTGACTAAGGTGTAGAAGACGTAGAAGGTGGATGTGTAGAGAGCTCGTGTGTGGCCGAGAGTGCAAGAGGTGAGAGTGAGATGGTCCAATCTCGTTGAATACACATGGTACCTTCCGAGTGAAAACAATGATGAACACCTAAGAGAAGCAGAAACTCCCAAAATTTACAGGGGACGGATTGGAGGATTCCGTATGCCATTGCAAGATCTACTTAACAACATCGGAGGCAAATGGTCAAGACGACTGAGATTACTGGTTGAAGGCATTCCTCACCACCCTACAGGGAATTGCCATTGATTGGTATACAGACCTAGCGACTCAATACAAAGCATCGTGGAAAGAATTGAAGAAGGCATTTCAGGAAGAGTTTAAATTGCTGAGAGATGAAAATGAAATTGTTGTAGAAATTTACAACACTAGGCAAGGGAAGAACGAGAACGTGCAAGCATACAATCGTAGGCTCAAAGAACTGTTGAACAAGATGGGGAACTGGGCAATTGACGGGTTGAAGAGGAGTTGTTTCACTGAGGGATTGATCCCCTCGCTGCACAAGAAGAGGAAAGTAGTGCCTCCGTCCTCATATGTTGATGCTTACAATCAGGCGATGGACATCAAGAGTGAAACCAAAACATTCTCCTTAGGGAAGAGGAAGATTGACGATGACAAGAGCACTGAAGGTAGCAATGATGAAGAATCCAAAACCGTACAAGCCCTTCGACTTGATATGTTGAGAATGATGAAAGAATTGAAGGTCGAGAAAGGAACCAATAAAGAATGTAATGAACTATGGTGTACCGAGTGCAAAATTGAGGGGCACACGAAGGATAATTGTCCTAAAAAGATGTTTTGTGAGATTTGCCAAGTGATGGGTCATTCAATCAAGGAGTGCCTATACAATTTGAAGACGAGAAGTCCACAAGTACTCTTCACACAGGGAGAGTCCACTTCAGCGAAACCACATAGTGCATTGCTAGTCAGTTATCAAAACCAACGAGGGCAAAATCAAATATAAGACGACTCTAGAGGACTTCTTATCATACATTGCCGACAATGTAGTGAATGGGGACACTTTGCGAGAGATTGCTAGAATAAGGACAATGTACAACTATTGTGCAAATGGTGTGGACCAAGGAATCATGAAGACAATGACTATTCAAAGAAAGAGGGTATTAATATGCTAGACGTTGCAGATTAAGAGGAGGCAATTTTGGAAATCACGAGAGCATAGACAAAGAAGGCGGTGTACTCGGACCCTTGTATGGAGAGGGAATGACTTTGAGAAGTCAGAGCAAAAGTAGAACAAGTGTTGGCAAAGGAATGAATAACTTCCAATGGAATTACAAGTACGTCTTTGTGGGAGTCAGAGAAGAACATAGTTCGGTAGGTGCTTCAGACAACCATACCCATCAAGGTGGTAGACCTTCTCCAAACTATGCTGCAACTGAGAATGGAAATTACTAACACAATCAGTGATGACAAAGTCATCCAGAAACAATGTGAGCCACAAGAGGAGGAACTAATGGGGAAACTACCACGTGAAGGGAATGAGGCTAGTGATCCAATGTTGTTGACAATGAGCATTGGGAGGAAGCCGACTGTCGTCGAGATGGAAATAATGGGCCAAAAGTTGACAAACACCATCACCAATGGGAGCTCAAGAGTCAATGTACTATTGCAGGAAACTTGGAAGAGCCTTGAAAAATCTACACTCTAGCCACCAACCTTCCATCTAGTAAGTGTTGACCAACACAACATCAAATCACTTAGGATGCTCATGGCACAAAAGGTCACCTTTAGCACTTAGCATTTCTTTATGGACTTTGTTGTCATCTCGTTGGAGAAGAAGGCGTATGACGCCCTCCTTGGAAGGGGTTGTCTAATCACTACGAAGGCAGATCACAATTGGAAGTGGAACACACTCTCCATCAAGAGTAAGGGAAGCAAGTACGTCATCGACTTGAGGAACTAGGCGGTGAGTGAAGAACTAACATCCTCCAAGTCAGAGTTCGAGGGTGGAGAGTTAGGTATGGATGGAGGGAGGAAGGGCGTGGAACCCAATGATGAAGGGTTGCTCGAGTTGGAATACTGCTCTGACGATGAGATGAGTTCCTTGAATGGAGTCTGGACTATTCCATTGGCAGATGGAGGACCATGAGCTATTTTTGCCAACATGTAATTTTCTTGAAGCTACAAATCTTGGTGAAGAGAAACTGAAAGCGAGTAAAGTTATGGAAGATACATCTAATAGTACAAAGATGGAAAATGGAAGGAAAACGAAAAGGGAATTAAATAAAATTAAAAAATTAAGAAGGCAAAATATGGAGTTGGTTAATAAGAAAAAAATTGTAAGTGGAGGTATTGAACTGGTACGAGATTCAACACTTGTACAACAATAGAAACTTGGGAGTGTACGACATCAACCTTCTTGGCACACCATACAATGGGTTTCCATCCAAATTGTACGACAAAAATTTGTACGACGCTCTTGGCACCACGTACAACAACTTGCTATTGCTCCTATACGACAACTTGCCACCACATCCGTATAGTGCCCTTGTTTTCTACTTGTACAACATCCTTGTTTTTATCTCGTAGGGCAATTTTCATCTAATCTTGTATGATGAAATTTCATTACCTCTGGACGACAACTCCTTGGTACTTCCATACGACGAGATCTTGGCACATCCGTACCACTTCTTTAGCAACATACGACATCAACCTCCAGTTGTGGCATGGCATTTCACACTCGTACCGTTGGGCACATTTTTCTTGTACGACATCATTTTATACAACCTGTACAACAATTCTGGCAGCTCTCCTGTGTACGACAACATAAAATTGTACAACAAATGACCCACCACGTACGACGATTTCCCGTACAACATCCATTTCCTCACCCCATACGGCAGTACATTTCCATTCAACACGTACGATAGTGCATTTCCATTCAGCACGTACGACATTGTTGTCCTCTTCTAGACGTACGGTGGTGTTGGCAATTTGACTTCACCGTATGAAACTGCTTGGCCGTACGACAATCTTATTCTATCGTATGGGTATGAGTCATAGAAAAGATCTTTCACACCATACGGGAACATCTTCCTAGCTTGTGGTTTGGCAACGTACGAGTACGTCTTCCTGGTTCATGGCATATCGTACAACATCTTCAAGAGCAATCCGTACATTGTTTCATTTGCATCGTATGATAATATTTGTAATCTGCCAATGTATTAATTAATTTTACTGTTGTATGCATTATCATTTGTATTATTATTTCTTGTACTTAATTTATCAGATATAGCAGTAAACAATCCAAATACCCAATACTGCCACAATTCAAGTGAACATTCACAATCGAACTTGTGTTTGATGAAGTTCAGACTAACCATGCACTGCAACTTAGAATCAGCAAGTTACAAATGGTATGAACGGGAATTCCATCAAGATATCATCACATTTCTTCATTACAATCAATGAACTATAACTATACTTGAGAAGTAACAAGAAACCATGCAACATGTAGAAACAACACATAGAAATCCACCATGCTTCAATGAAGATCATGTATTAGATTCAACAAGTCTTGGCAACAATTCCTTCTTTCCTCCTACTTGTTGTGACCTTTCCACACATCGCCCCATTGCAAACGGGGACCCCCTCGTTCCTGCTTTTTGCGCTTTGTTAGTTTAGGGTTTTGGCAGTCAGGTGACAATTTTGAGGTTTTAGGTGTCCGTGTGTAATGTCCCCATTTTTCCAATGATAGCTCAAGAATCTTAGGTTTGCTTGTTAGTCGTCTCCGTAGGCAATTGATGGGGTTAGGAGATGTTTGGTTTATCAGGAGGAGCTATACTTAGTGAGTTTTGGAGCTTGGTGAAGAATTATTCAATAAAGTTTATAATAAAAAGCTTATAAAAGTTTATAAGTTACTTTTTTCTATTATTAGAAATTTTTAATAAAAGTGACTTTATAGTATTATCTTTATTTACCCCTTGGCTCATTTCCCTAGGCAAGTGTTATAACTTAAAAAGTGGTCAATTAATCATGAGAGAGCAACCCTCAATGTAGGCGAACTTTTATGGAGGAATAAGATACCATTTGGAATCTTAAAAAGATGCTTTAAGGGGGTTCGAATTAGGGCAAGAGGATTAAAGAGATGGAGAAGGGTTTTTGGAAATCATTATGATTATTTTAGTTTGTGAATTTATCCATCTACAGCAGGTCTGCATGGTTTGCAGAGGTCTGAGATTTGATTGGGGGCGGCAATCTCCAATTTGCAGGTGTTTGGACGGAAACCCATACATCTGTAGCTAGGCGGCATCATGTGGAGCCTCATAATTGGCCATTCAGGGTCATAAATCAGGGGTTTATTGCTTGTGACAGGGTTATATTGGCATTAACAACAGATCTGATCCACTTAAGGGATTATTACAGCAGTATAATTGCATTTAAGGCAGCCGTACCTCTCCAAGTAGCTGGCCGTAACCACCTAAGGAAGCCTCTAGCTTCCATTAAATAAACTGAGGGGTTTTGACTCCTCCATTTGTGTGTGAATTCATTGTTGGGGTATAAATAAGTGATCACAGTTGGTTTGGTGTGAAGAAAATATCAGATTTGGGCAGCAGTAGCAATTCTTTGAGGAAAAGAGACAATTTGGGAATCTTGCCTGGCAAGAATTTGGAATTCCAACTGGGACTGAATAATTCTTCAATATTAGTTTTTGGTAATTATCCTAGAGTAAAATAAAGTCATTTGCAGCCATTAGTAGCAACTGGAGGTGCTTGGTTCAGTCATTGCTTCATTCCAGGCTCAAATTCCACCCTCAATCCCCAGCATTGGATTCCTGATAAGCCTTGAACGACTTAATTCTATCAAGAATCCTCTTTATTGTTTATTTGTACTTTCTACAATTAATAATCAGAAGTCTGGGAACTATTATCAGTTCTATATTTATTGTATTGCATTTATAATTTTCCATGTATTGTCAAAAATCCAAAAAACTACAAAAAAATTGAAAATACAATAAACTTCCAAAAACTCTTTTCGCTGGTCAAAGAATTTGAATTTGTAAACAATCAGCAGTTTGGATAAGAATTCTAGTTAGGGATCTTTCACCGTGTCTCGGTTTTGAAATGATCATGCCTTAGGGTTTGCCATGTGCTATTAAGGTTTGAGTTTTGAATTTTGAAGTCAATAGGATCAAGTGTTTGAAATGTCAAAATATTAGTGTGATCTTAAATTTTTGCCTAAGTCTAGGGGTTTCAAAAAGTTGTAAATTGAGCATAAATGTGTCTAAATGTTGCAAATTGGTGTTATTTTGTGCTAAGAGCATCAAGAGACCCTATAGGAGTCATTTTCTTGCTTCTAGGAGGTAGAATTTGGTCAATATACATAGTCTCGATGGACCCTTATTTTCACCCACTCAAAATGATGAAAGTCTTGATGCAAAATGGTAAAATTTGACAAGTTTTGACTTTTGCAGTGTGAAAAACACCATTATCCCGATGGAAAACGTTTCTCCCCATGAAATTAAAGTCATAAAATCAAGTTGTCCCGATGGAGGGCATTTTTCCACCAAGTTGTAGGAGTTTTTGGGAAAATCCCGATGCATCCGTATTCTCCTCTGGATTTGTCCAGATGGACCACATTTTTCCACCAGCAGGAAAAAATGACCAAGTGCAGTGCTATGTTTTGTTTGGATGAGGTTCGAATTTTCACCAGGTTGGAAAGTGAGTGTGATAGAGTTAAGTGTGGACAAATTTACGTTGTCTCGATGAAGTGCGTTTTTCCGTTGGATGAATTTATGAAGTTTTAACATGATTCTATTGTCCAGATGGAGGTCGAATTTCTGCTGGAGGCTATTTTGATAATTTTTGACAAGTTTTGGAGTCCAGATGAGGGACGTTTTTCTCCCGAAGCCTGATTTGTGGACAAAGTTGATGGATGAATGAAATTTTGTTGTCTAGACAGGGGTTGTTTTTCCCCAAGATGAGATTTTTGACAAGACAAGTGGAGTGATGAGCTTTTATGTGTCTAGATGGAGGTTGTTTTTCCCCCAAGGCTTTATGTGATGAATTATGGTGAATTTTAATGCAAATTGCTTGTCCAAATATGAATCGATTTTCCCCAGATGGCCAAAATTTAATACAAATGAAAGATTTAATGACAAGTGCGCCTTAAATGATTTAATTTTTGCCTTGTTGCAAACATTTAATGATCGGCAAAATGCATTTAATGCCAAATGTGTTATCTCAATGTGAATCGATTTTCCAC
This sequence comes from Cryptomeria japonica, assembly GCF_030272615.1. Classification (NCBI taxonomy): domain Eukaryota; kingdom Viridiplantae; phylum Streptophyta; class Pinopsida; order Cupressales; family Cupressaceae; genus Cryptomeria; species Cryptomeria japonica. The sequence continues at coordinate 723,398,615 of NC_081413.1, read as the reverse complement.
CAGGCTGATTTAAGAAAAGTTTTTTATCCCACATTGCTTGTGTGGTGAACTCTCAAGGTGAAAACATGGATAAATACACCTAGCCAGTATTATAATATTATTATATTGCCTTGATGTGACAGTTAAAGGGGCTGATTGGAGGTGTGATTGCTGGGCGATTTTTGTCTAAGTGTGACTGGATGCCATTTTTGGAGAACTCCAAGTTTATGCAGATTTGAAAGGGGGGGTGCCATTGTCATTGTAGCCATTGTGTGTTGGGGCGCCATCATAGTCAAGCGCAGCGATTTTTTTGTGTGGCTAATTGCCGGACATTTGGGTGCAATTTGGAGTTATCGTTTGGCCGCCATTGCTGGTGGAGGGAGCAACTTCATCCAAATTTGTGTTTGATGCCATTGCTGGTCCAGTCTGAAGCACAATTTTCAGAACTATTCTCAGACTGAGATTTCTTTCCCAGCCACTTGCTTGTGCCTAGGTGTGTCCATTTTGGAGCTTTAGATGACAAAACAAACTAAGTGTGGGGGTGTGCCATGGCTGTGATCACTTCTAGCCATTGATATTTATCATTTTCTGAGCGTATTCAGACTTTTGGAGGTCATTTCCAGACCCTTGGAGGGTGTATTCAGACCCAGTCCTCAGAAAATCAGACTTAATTACAACTTTGTCAAAGGGTGTATTCAGACCCAGTCCTCAGAAAATCAGACTTAATTACAACTTTGTCATAAAAAATCAGTCACTTTTTGAGCGTATTCAGACCTCCAAGTGACATTTTCAGACCCGGGTATACATTTTTGAGCTTCAAATCAGTCATTTTCATGATCAGACCTTAAATAAGTCTGAAAATCAGGGTTTAAGAGGGGTTTTGTACCCCATTTTGATAAAAAATCATGTTGTTTTCAGAGTTTATGTTACCAATTGTTGAAATTTCTGATCTTAGACCTGTAAATTTGACAAAATCATAAAAAATCACAACTTAGGAAATTCTGAAAACAAATTATTCGAATTATTTTTCCATGATATTGATTTCGAGCTTCGTACAGGTACTATGTCTAAGGCAGGGATAGCTGCAAGGAAGGAACAATTGAAGATTGTACAAGAAGGCTTCTATCCGGAGTCATTGCTATCGTCTCAATGAAAGAAGATCACGGATACGAACATGGAGTACTGGACATGAAGTAGATGAGACAAAGAATGTTTGGAGTGAAGAATCATCTTCCTTCAACCCTTTCGGCCAATATCATGAATAGCGGAATCTACAATGCAGCCGACTTTCCACCATCCATACAATGCAGTGAGCTTGTTGTCAAATATGCAAAGCACTATGATCCAAAAAGCAGAATGATTAGATCGCTTAAGGGGGGCAGTGCTTGCATACTTAGCCGAAGAATCGATCGCAGAAGTGTTTGCCATCCCCAAGAGTTCGGATATGCAAGAAAGAACCAAAGATGAATACCAAAATAAATTTGAGAAGAGAGCAGATGCATGTATGACAGTTGTGAACAGCGTGTGGGTCATTGAGTCAAGGCGTCACAACTCTAGGCTACCCAAGAGGCTTCTATCTTAGGACTTCAAAGATGAATATAGTGACTTGATATTTTTACTCAATCGAGTGATGAGAGCACCTCAAGGGGCGTTGTTTGAGAATTGGATGTTCTATTTTATTGAAGATATATCAAGAGGATCAATTGGACCAAAATAATAAGCGACAACCTCGACTTTCAGTTGAGATGTTTGGAGAAAATGCGGACATTCAGCATGGCCTCCTACCTTGTGTACACACTAGCCAAGTTTGTTTTGTACAAAGGATTGATATGAAAGGGCGAAGTCGGGAATGGGCCAGGACAATACAAAGTTTATGAGTGCTATCCACAACTCCATCTACACAAGATTGAACATTACAAAAGGGTGAACGATGCTTTCACCATGTACGTCACAAGGTTGCTGCAAGGCAAGATCCATAGACGGTTGTCCAAGGAGGCAACGAAACTTATTGAGAAGTATGGATCGTGGTATATATAGTTTCCTACCTTCACATATCTATGAATTCAGGGATTTAGATCCAAACCATACAGACTTCCTAGATATCCAACAAACAAGATGATTTTACTTGAGGTAGTGAAACAAATTTTGGAGTATGATTTCCTCCAAAAGGAGGAGCATAGAATAGGGATTATTCTTCCAATTGCACTTGGGAAGACATTGGGGGTATGCCACACCACAGCCGCAACAAATTCAGTTATCGAAGAACTAGAGTTCTATAGTCTTGGAACCTATAAGAGCAAGGATTGATTTGATCCATTCAAAAGAATTGTAAAGATCAAGAGAGAAAAGTTTGTACACATAATTGACATCGAGGATTATTGGGATAATCTAATGGATAAGCTCATAGTCAAGAAGAGAATGTGGTCTCGTATGTTAGTGGGCTTCATGAGAAAATGTAATCTTTTCTCCATTCCAGATCAAGTTCACGGTGATAGTGACCACGCCCATCCACAATACATAAATGAAAAGGATAGGCCTATCTTGTTACCTAATTTGGCACAACCTAAGTTGGTGGATTTGAGCATTTTAATGAGAGAAGTGAATGATTACTCTAGGGAAGGGTAGACAAATATGTTAATAAGTTAAGAGAAATGAATGTCACCTTTACCTATGAGAAGATGAAAGATGAGGAGTCCTCTCTCAATGATGACGAGAGAACAATTAGTAATGTAAGGACACATGATGATGAGGAGAGTCAAGCTCCCAAGAGGAGGAAAGGTATGCCTGGAGAATCGCAAGCAAAAGGCAAGGAGATCGTTAGCCAGAGTTCAAGACATAAGAAACACAAGTCTAGCACTCCTCAATCCACCATGAGTTCCTCATTAGTGAAGGAAAATGATATGATAGAGAAGGACAATGAGTCCAGACAGGGTTCCGATACGGAAATACTACCAAAGAATAATCAGGAGTTGCATGCTATAGCACAGTTGGCACCACATGATCATGAAGAAGAATAGCTAGGATCTCCCACGATACAATTGGAGGTCAATTTGGGCAACAATGTGGTGGACTTAACCAAGGACAAAGATACACATGATGTCATTTCAGCCTTGAGAGGACTTGATCAAGACATGAGCCTTGAGGATGGAATGGAAATTTCCACTATTCTTGATTGGTTGCTATAGAGCATGGAGAAGAAGAAGATGATAGAGGCACAACCCATACAAGATACTGATGATTTCTTAGCCATGACAGACAAAGGAAAGGAACAAAAGGCTAGGTTATTTTCTAAAATTGCTAGAGATGATACATGTGTGCGTATTGTACAAGTGGCTGTCCCGATGGGTGATAAGAGTAAAGATGCGGTCACTCCTATGGATTATCAGATTACCACGATTGACCTTGGACCAACTACAAAGAAACAAGAGTTCTAGGAACTTGATGATATGGTGAAGGCAATTAGGGCACAATTGGATAGGACTATTGAGAAGAAGGATATGCTTGAAAATGAGAACAGGAGACTCAGAGAATACATTGAAGGGATGAACTCCCAAAGGCTTGAGGATCCTACTTTTGTCTCACCTATTGCCATTGATTGCGGGTTTCCTTTTGACTACGAGGCAACGAGGAATACACATTTAGAGGTTGGAAAATGGATTGAGGATGTTTCAAAACAAGCGGATGATTTCCTAGGTCAATTTGTCCAAGCATTTGACAAATCGTCAATGCTCATATTCAGGATACAATATTTGGAAGGAGTTTGGGATGAAGACGATTCTTCATCTCAAGGTGTTGAAGCAAATCCCCACATTGATCCAAGAGGGAGTTGTGCATGCAGGTGATGTTTATGATTTTTAGGGATGGTATTGTTCATTGGCTATGCATAAGTCAGCATATGATCATGCAAGACAAGTTTGTATAGGGATGGAAGGATCAATCCAGGATATTCAATCCAAGATCCTTACATCTATTGATGAATTGTTGGGGATGGATGTTCATGCTTCCAGCAGTTTACACCTCGAAGAATTGAAAAAAAGGATGAAGTTTATTTACTTCAATCGGTTAGAATCTTTGAAGAAGAGTTAGATTGACGATTTGGTTTCTCTCGTGGTTCACAACAATAATTTGCTGAAGCTTATGTCAGATTGGGAGAATGTCCTTGATACTTTCTCAGATGCATTGGATGTGATTGATGCACAACAGGAGGCTTTACCCAACATCACCATGGAGGAGCTTAACTCAGTCTTGGCTAGATTCTTGGAATATGCTGCTAGAGAGAGGGATGCGGGTCAGAATCTTCTAGAAGATTCTTTGCTTGATGACTAGGTGTCATCTCATTTGGTCTCCTTTTGGTGATTCCTTTTTTATGTAAACTCTAATTAAGGTTATTTTAGGGCAGCGTTAGCACGATCTTGGGCCTTGATTCTAAATGAATCTTTGCCCTTCTTTTCATTTGAGACTCAATATAAACCCATTTGCCTTGATTCTAATTGAATCTTGGCCCTTTAAATTTTTGAGAATTGTCATCTACATGCTGCAAGTTTGAATACAAATCATTGAAATTTGGTGGTTTTGTTTAGGTTTTGTATGCATTTGTGGTTCTCATTGCCTCCAAATTTAGATTAGATTTTATATTAGAATTTGTTTCAAGTATTTTAGATTGGATGAAAGCAATGTTGAATGCATTTGAATGAAATTCATATAATCCATACCACTAGCTTCTTGCTGATTGTAAGTTCGCCTTGCGTGGTCAACTAGAATTTGGATTGGACCTAACTTCAATTATTGCTCGTCCATTGGTATGCATTGCCTTGATGGTAATAATTTGAACATCTATAAACTTACCTTAGATGATTGCACTAAGCATGTGTTGAATTGTTCCTTGATGGTGAGACCTTGCCTAGTTGAATTTCATTGAATTGTTCAGTGCCTCTTGCATTCTAGGTTTTAGATTAGAACTTCTAAACCCTTATTCTTTTGCATTTTATTTGAAATTTTTTGTTAGATCAGATCAAGAGCTATTTTGAAAAATCTAAGTCAATGGTAAAACCTATCCTCATTCACGATAAGCTCGAAAAATCCGAACAATTGAAAACAACAAATCACATCAGCCATTGAGTTACCCACATGTCAAGAACTGATCGTAGAAACCTTGGAATCGTCTTAGTTGATCAGATATTTAGCATTTGAGGTGATTTTGTTCAAGAGGGTAAAAAACTTTGGTATTTTATTTTGTGTTCGATTGTGCCTAAAACACACATCAAGATTACTCTATTGCTACTTGGTATCTAACCTTTAACTATTAAACCATTAACCTTAACAAATAAAAAACTTGAGCCTTATATAGAGGTCTTGTTACATTTTGAAGGCTTAGATCAATTTGAGATCAATGGCCTAGATTCAACAATAAAACCCTAATTAGGGTTTGTTACAACAAACTCCATCTTAGCCAATTAGAATATTGCATTTTATTAGACACATGTTCCCTTTTGAATTCTAACCAATGAAGAATGAGGTTAGGTATATGAACCAATATTTGATGAATTGCCATGTGTCACAAACTCTTTTATTTGATAAATCAGTTTCATTGAACTTGGACATGCTGACTTGTAGCAACTTGAGTGGTTGGTGATGAAGAGGACGCTACCTTAGCTACGTCATCATGAAGTGTTTGTGATTGAGACATATCTTTTTATACTCAACATTATCCAACTTGCTCAACACGATGAAGGTGGTGGGGCATATTCCCAAAATTGCATCATCTCAACATGATCAAGCAAATTTTCTAACTTTGTTCAACTCTTTAGAAACTATCCGCTTGATCACACTTGGACAATTTTACCTCCTAACTTGGAAATCTTCATCATGACGATGCCTTGATTCTTGACCTTTCATGGCACATAGGCTTAATTTAAACCTTCGATCAACCTTGTGTATGATGTAGGGGTATCCTTATGTTGCCTATGATGAAGTTTGATGTAGACTGAGTGATATTGATGCCTGATTTAGAATCACTTGCTCACAATATGCTTGACCTTGATCCTCTTATGACATAGCTTGAATTCTTGACGATCTTGCATTGACGTAGGGTAACTCCATGTATAGGTGATGTATTTGCACGCAAAGTCTCTCCTTGTGAAGCAATCCTCATTCGGGAATCTACCTCCTATACTGATGATACAAAGGAAATTCTAGGTGATTGCAAAATTCTCTTGATCTTCATTTGAATACTTTGATGCTTGAACTTGTCATCCTTTATAATGCAATGTTTGAAAATGCGAGGTGTAAGTGTTCTTCTTCTTGATTGTAATGCCTTGAATACCTTGGTGTTTCTTGTTGGCTTGCTTTCTCTTACACATTGTAGACCTTGATGTCTACAAAGTGATATCCACGATGTAACCTTGCATGTGCCTTGCACCTTGAGGTTCTTGATTCACCTCCTTGCGTAGTCTTGTAAAGCCTTCCCTTCAAGTCACCTTTTGTATCCTCATGCCTGCGTTAAGTTTCTTCTCCAAGTCGCACATACATTGTGAATGAAAGGCAACACAAATAAGAGTGCATCAAAATTAATAAATCTTATCTGACTTTCTGCCTTTATTTGCAGATCTGCTCCCTAATTCCGCTCCTTAACTTATTTAAAATTGAATGATTGAATGTCCAAATCAATCACTCCTTTATACCTCTCCATACCCTTTAACTCACCTCTCTTCCATATAGCCGACTTTGCAACTTTTATTTTAAATTTAAAGTACTCCATAACAATAAGTCGGCTGGCCTTGTAATGTCCCCTTCTCATCGATGACCTTCCAGTGATCCATTAGCCTATTCTTGAGACCCATAGGCTAGGTGGAATGAAGAATGAGGGTCCAGCATTGATGAAATGAGGACTTACTATTTTTAGTAAGTCAGGGAATGGCCATTCTGGTGTTACTGTCCTACTGAGCTCTCCATGCTTTGCCTCTGGACGCGAAGATCATGTTTTTCGGAGCATTAGTTCTTGACTTACTATTTTTAGTAAGTGGCAATGTGGCACAATTCTATTTTTGGCAGTAGACAGGGTTTTGATTCTGCAACAGTTCTGTGGTTGTTCTGGCTCAGTTTCATCCTAGTTGTGATAATAATCAGTACGGGAGTCATATGTGACATAATTAAATATTATTTCCTTATCATAAGGTTTAATATTTAATTAATCTTTTTAATTGCTACTGATTATTGAATTTGGGATTAATATCTATATTTTTCCTAAATATTTGGCGAATTTCATGTTTATTAAGGAGATGTCGAAATATTTGAGAGAGATATTATTTTTGTGACTTATCTCTAAACATTTGCCAAAGTATAACGTGGGTCCATGCCTTGGGCGTGGAAATTGATTTGTGGGAAATAGCGCCACACTTGGGGGTCCACATGTAGTGGAATGAAATGCAAATGCAAGGCGTTAAATTTGAAGGAATGTGCATTTGGGTTTGAGGTGTGTGAAGTTATAAATATGAGACTTGGGCTCCCATTTGCATCATCTATGAAAATTGCATCGTTATGCTGCCGGTTTGGCGACTGAAAATCTGAGCTTCGAAGTGTGGCTTCCTAGCTTAGTCTTAGTTTCGTACTTGCAAGATAGTACCTAGCTGTGTCCATGTATTCCTAGTGCTGTTGGTGAGTGAGTTGCAAATTGTGGAGTGTTCTATGTGGGATTGGAGTGTTTTCTGGTTGCTGGTCGCGGGACTGCTGAAAGTGAATTTTGTTCACACCTCTTGACCAGGCGATTCCATCATTCTGGGTATCGGCTCATCCTTCCTTCCTAGCCATGGCGATACATTGTGTAAGTTTTTAGCAAGTTTAATTTAGCAATGAATTTCCTAGACAAAGTCGAACTTTCTAGGTCTAGCGTTGGTTTTTGTGCTTGCATTGGGATGCGTGCCAAATAGTTATTGAATTGTTTGGGTTGTAGTTTGGATGGGTTGCTATTGTGAGTGAAATATGGTGGGTTTGGGACTGGTTTGAGTTAATTTGGATGTAAAATGAGGGAGTTATGAGCATTTGGGTGTTTCCATAGGCTGCTGATTTGTACTTTCAGCCTGCAGATTGATTGTAACAGAAAATTATATTCTTGCTGTAGAAATCTGCATTACTCTCCTTCTTTCATCTCTATTTTTGTAAGGTTGTTTCAGTAGTATTGATCAATCATTCTTGCTGTCCTTATTTTGTAATTCCCACTGCATAAGTGGAAGAGGCTGGCTTAGCCGCCGCCTTACTTTGAAATTCAGTTTATGTACTCAGTCCTCCCACTGAATAAGTTGTCGAGTGATCAGTTTAATGCAATTGTCCTCCTGCTGAAATATGCGGTAGAGTGATAGTTTAATGTAATGTCCTCCTGCTGAAATATGTGGTAGAGTGATTGAATTTCAGTTTCTTGTCATTTTCCCTTGGCTGGTTTACCGCCAAGAGTTTGGTTTGTACCCTGTTGGATAAGCAGAAGGGGCTGGCTTGCCGCCCAGGAATTGTAATTTCAGTTTGATTATTGGTGCTAACAATCCTCGGAACACTGTATGCTCTCATCCTCCCAAACTGGGCTCTCGGTGAACAAAAGGTGGAAGGGTTCCCTTTCAGTAGTTTGGATTATTTCTCTAACCTTAACGGGTTGTGGTGTTGCTTGTATCTCTTATTGTTAAAAAATAAAAAATAAAATTTACTGGGATATTACAGGCTTTTATGAGTTTATGAAAAAAAAATCATGTCGTAGTTAAAAACAATTTTGGCATCAAGGCTGAAGTCGGACTTCAAACAGGATTTGCATTATTTACCAATTTGGACTTTTGATGATATTTGCATTCCTTTACTAGGCTGGTGGAAGTTTACACCAATTCAACATTTGTTCTACCTTTGTGCAAGATCGGACTTTAGTAGTTTTTTGCAATTGTGCACAAATGCAATTTGGACCTTTAATCATACACCTAGGTTGGAGTTTGATTAGGTTTGCACAAATGCATAAGCCAAGTTGTAGTTTATACCGTTCTTGCATTGAATCAGACCTTTTAGGAGTTGTCAATGAGTCAATCCCTCACAAGACTGTCAGATTTTACAACAGCTCCACATTGTGCAAGGTCGGCTTTTTAAAACATCTGCATTAATGAAGGGCGAAGTTTTTCACACATCGCCCCATTGCAAATGGGGACCCCCACTTTTTTGTGCCTTCTAGGTTAGTTGTTGAGTCGTTTAGCTATTAGCTTTTTATTTGGAAGAAGTGCAAAATTGAAAAATCAAAAAAATTGGCCAAGGCATGTGGAAGAGCTAGGTGTGCATTGCTCTCAATGACCCCCTCATTGCTTTCAATGCCTTTTGCTATTGCCTTATTCGATTATGAGAGGAAGGAGAGCTACGCCTTGCACAATGCAAGTCATTCACTGGGTGCAATGAATGAAGAGCAATGATGATTCCAGCACATACAAGCTGCGAGCATTCAATGACACTATCTCAATACTTGACATTCATATGATGCAATTCATGCAACCTATTCAATGAAGATTCTAAGTTCCATGAAGGGTTCAAATGACAAATGAAAGGCATTTACTAAGAATTGTCGCACAAATGAAACATTCAAAATCGATGCCCTATGGTGTTAAGTTCGATGTCAATAATTAAATTTAAGGTGGCCAGGGCGATCACAATCAAAATTTCAGAGTTCTAGGTTGAACGATGACTGATGGGATTGCAAAACTCGATGTTATTTCACCAAAGGATGATCGAATTGTATTTAATGAATGGGGTGCATTGCATTTGTTAGTTCGAGGAATACAAAAGTCTGCATTTAACAATGAAAGGTTAATTACATTAAATGATTCGAGTTGCAAATTCCAAAGTCTTGCATAGCCATCATTGAAATACATTTAATGAGATGTGCTCACCCATACAAATGATTGCAGGGCGATTAGAACCTAAGAAGGCAAAGTTCGAGGTTTTGGTAATGATAAGTGTAAAACATTTAATGAATGATGCCTTGCCTTTGAAAATCGATATGTTTGAATCCCCAATGTGCCACAATTTGCAATTATCATTTGTAATCGACATCTATGCGTAAAATGGAAATCGCCAATGGTTTGTGATGAAGTATCGATTGTTTTCCCCATAGGGTGTCACGTTAAGGCATTGCATAAATGACAGAAGTACACAGGATATACAAAACTCACAAGTGTTTTATTGATTCATAATAAGCCAGTACATACAATGATAGCAATATGTTCAACTACCATAGCATGTCCAAAGACTGGAAACAGATACAATATTATGGAGTCTGGTCAGTTACCCGGTGCGAACTGCCGACAACCGACGGGTTAATTGCCGATGCTAACACAATTTACCTTAATGCTTAATTACCCGACAACATCGATCTCCTTGAAATAGCTATAAACATCAAAATTGATCATTTGATTTGATCAATTTAATATTGATATTGCCTTTTTGCATCAGTGATTCAACTCCATCAGCAGATTTGATTAAATGAGTGACAGCGATTCATGTAATATTGGATCTATGCGATTTTGGATATGAGCTATGACGAGTCCATGAAGAGCGATTCTGATCTTAAGATCTGTGATTTGTGCCTAGCCCGAATTCCAATCACATAGAGTCACAGCAAATTGTCTTAAGAACTGACAAATTCATCTTAAGGTGGCACCAAGATTGCAAACCAATAGCGAAATCACCAAAGGCGGATGTGAAAATGGCGGCTTTGATGGTTGTCACAGCAAGTATATCTCAGCGATCAGCAATGCGACCTTGAGGATTGGAGATTTTGTTGTCTACTCCAAGCAAATCATGTGTGCACAAACGATTTCGAAGATGCAGCGATTCATGTTTGCAAGGGCAAATCTCTAATCAAAATCCAGTGACCAGCAAATTCATTCTTTAATTTGATCAGCAATGTTGTCAAACAAGAGACGATAAGTGGCATTCACAGCGATCTCCTTTGAGGAAAACGAATTCATTCTTATGTGCCTCGACATCATTAATACCATCATATCCATGGACAGCAACTCAAGGTGGCATCCAAACTCATAGCGACATCACAACATGGTATCTTTCAAAGTGTCTGCTTTGAACCTTTGAACAGCGAATTAACCTTTGAGACTGGCGATGAAGAGTTTGTTGTCATAATTCCTGCCCAAGGATCACAGCGAATTTGAAAAGTCAGTTTGGACCCAATGATATCAGTGATATAGTCATTCAAACTATATTATATTGGATCAAGAGACTGCTAAAATTAAGTTCAATTTGTCATAAGACAATTCACAGGGTTGAAGATGAAGTTTGTTTGGTGATTTTCTTATAAAATCAGATTATGTTGAATACCGATCCAGCTTATTTTCTAATGAATTTTATATGATCTTGATTGTGAAGGTCTTCTTTGTTACATTTGATCATCTTAGAACTTTGTAAGGACTGATTATTATCATTTAAGATGATCACATCATATCTTGAGATAAAGGTTGGAGGTCCAGCTAGGATTTTGACTTATCATTTTGAAGTTAGGATTCCTTGCCCTAAGCGATTAGGCTTTGTTTGCAAATCAACTATCATATAACAAAACTAACTTAAGCTTTCATCAAGAAGGACATTACACTTCAAGTCTTTACAAGGCAGCTGATGGGATCGTCAAGCCTCAAGATAGGAGTCATATACATCAAGGGGAATACAAGAAGACTCCAGGCGTCCTAGCCAAGAACAGGATCTGTTCAAGGTAGTGACACCATCCGTCTTAAGCAAAGACAAAGACCAAGAACATGATCAACATGATGATTCATTGCAACACTTCAAGTCTTAGAAGGATACAAGGAGGCTGCTCAAAGGAAAGGTTTTCACAAAGAACACACAAGGAAAATTAGGATCAATGCACTTCAAGGCATGATGAGGATCAAGTATAGGCAAGACAAGGTCTACACCAAATGCAACATCAAGGCAAAGGATAGCATCAACATCAAGCATTCAAGGATGGAAATTTTCACAATCTTGAATTTCCTTTGGAAATCCAAGAATCAATGTCAGTATAGCCAGATGAAAGCTCAAGAATGCAAGTGATCAAGATGAGATGTAATTGTATCATTGGTCAAGCATTAAATGCTTTGCAATGGGTGTAACAAACCCTAATTAGGGTTTCAATGTTTCGATCTTGGCCATTGATTGCAAATCAATCTGAGCCATTGAATTGTAATGAGAGCACTATATAAGGCTCCACTTCTTCATTTGTAAAAGTTAATAGTTAATAGACAAGAGTTCAATAGAGAGTAAATAGTTAGTAGCTCAGTAGCAGTTAGCAATTAGAGTAGAGTAGGAAGAGAAGGCAAATATTGTTGCCAAGATATTGTTACTAAAGGCATGTAAACTTCATTGAAGATATGGTGAATTCTATGTGTTGATTCAACAATTTGCATGGTCTCTACTTCTCAATTTGATTTTCATGTTGTTTAGATGAATGGAAGACTTTGTGCATGATCAATGGTGAAATTCGTATATCCTTACTACTAACACCTTGCCGATGGTAAAGTGCCCTGCGTAGTCAACTGGATCTATTTAGCCAAGCTTAACTTCAATTATTGCTTCATTGATATGCATCAACTTGATGGTGTCTGTGCTTGTGGTGATAATTTGAAAATCATAGAGCTATCCTTGGGAGATTGCACTAGCCTTGTGGAGATGTTCATAGCATGTCAAAGCATGACTCAGTTGGGTTTCAACAAAGATTGTCCTTTGCTCTTACATTCCTAGAGTTAGCTTAGCTTCCTAAACCCTTTCCTTTTTCCTTTTTTTTAAAAAATCAAGTTAATCCCACGTTCCAGCATTATTCAAAGCATTCAAGCAATTCAAGCACATTCAAGCATTCAACATACGTCCACCTTGTGATTATAGCAATATCACATCATATACAACTGAGTCTATCCAAGAGCACGTCAAGACCTGACATTTGAGAACCTTGGAGTCGTCCCACTTGACCACGCAACTTAGCATTTGGGAGTCTTGGTTCAAGAGAGGATAGAATACTTAGTATTTTATTTTGTGTTGCATAGTGCGTAAAAACACCATCAACAAGACTTTGCTTAGGGTTTTGTAGTGTGAGGTTGGACTTTCAACAAGATTTGCATAAAGTCAGGTTGGAGTTGCCAAATGTTTTGCATAACTTTCACTCTAGATCGGAGTTCAAATAGGTTTTGCAATGTTCATAGACCTAGTGTTGCAGATTTTGTCATTGATTTCAAAGGTTGGTTTCCGAAAAGAGAATTGGAATGAAATATCTTTAAGCTACTGATTATTGTGTAGATTTTGGTTGAGTTACTTGCTTACTTGGTCGAGCTTCCTGGGGTCAGTTTGAGCTACTTACCTACGTTTTTGAGCTACTTGGTTGTTTGGTTGAGCTACCTAGCTGTGTGTTTGAGCTGGTTGCTTGTCAAAGTCAGTGGCTTACTTGTCCATTCGTTGTGCCAAGTCAGTTTGACACATCACTAGTTGAATATTCAATTATTTGGTGGTCTGAATTTAATATCCTTCTCATTGAATGGCTTTGAGACTTTGGTGTGTTGGTTGTATCCTATTATTGTGCAACCATTTTGTCACATTTTGCTGTCCATTCTTTTTGCATCTGTTATTTTGTGTGATGCGTAGCCTATAAAAGGTGGGGTTTAATACCATGTGTAGGATGCTATAAACTGAAAACAAATGAATGAATGCGGGTTGATTGCTAAAGATAGGATTCTTGTGTTTCACCGAGTGGAGATGCTTCTATAGAAAATAATGCACTGCATTTAATATAAAAAAATAAATGCGATACATAGTGCATGGGTAGCATGAAATAAAAAGCAGTATTAATGAGATTTCTACTTGAGGAGTGCGGCTATCATATTCTCACGTAAAATCTTTATTTTTGGGCAAGCTATTTGTCTGTCGGGTGTATTATTGAGTTGTGACTTGGAGGAATATAACATATATTAATGAAGGGTCGATACAATATTTCTACTACTATTCCAATTCGTTGGTATGGTGTTATTATATGGCAGAATTGATTGGCCTTTTGGTGGTGAAGTTCCTTTGGAAGTATCTGTGATGTTCCCTTCTAGCTAGACATCAGTGTTAGGTAGATTAGCCTATCATTTTGACCCTTGTAGGCTAATGAGTGTGTATAGAGGGTCTTTTGAGGCAAAGACTTGGTCAACAAAGGTTCTTGTCTTCTCCGAAATTCAGTATGTTTCGTTTTGGCTTTAGTTTGGCTTCATTTAGACTTCATTTGCTATACTTACTATTTATAGTAAATCAGAGGTTGATCGAGAAGGACCCTTTCTATTTTTAGTAGGGCATCTGGTCACATGGTGATTAGCAGTGTTGACTCCCATTTCAGACGACAACAAAATAATAAGTATTTGGGGAGTTATTAATATTTGATTGGCCTAAGTGATAATTATTAATTAAAAGGTTATATTATTAAGTTATAACTTAACTTAATACTTGAGGGTCAAGTCATCATTGAAAGGGGGCCATTATTACAATTAAATATGGGGTCCAATATTAATGTGAAATTCAAAGTATTTCCTAAGTTAAAATGTAATAACATTTTAAATGTTATTTAAAAATGCTTTTTTGAGGAAATCGAACCTCATGAGGGGATATAAGGCTTTGCAAGAGAAATCGAACTCATTATGTTATTGGTTTTCTTTCAACTTGATTTGGAGAGCATTGGGATTTGGAGAGACCAAGGGTTCCTGCAAGTTTTCAGAGCTTTTTGGCATTGGAGTGCATAGCTACTTCATTGTAACAACCATTTGAGGTGGTGAAATATCTATCGAATTTGGCTTTTAGGAGAGCTTCATACAAAGGTTCTATTTGTGCTAAATTGGAAAAGAAATACAAAGAACACAAGGATTTCATGCATATCTATCTGCAGATCAGAATATTTAAAAGATTAATCATCTGCATAATAAAAGTTGTAGGGCTGCTACAGCACACGTGAACAATGCCACTCTACAGTACCAGTGATATGGTACACATGAACAGTGATATCTGCAGTTTAGTGTCATGGAAGGGATTATATTCTGGATTTTACAAAGGTTAAGGAGCTGATTATTAGATTATTGCGAGATCTTTCATTGGAGACTATTTGATTCCTTCCATCTGGTCATTATTCCAGGTTCTTAACGTCTACATCTGTATTTCAGTTTTAATTGCTGCTAATATTTGTCATTGCATAACAATCAAGTTATAATTGATTCTATTTGCAAGCCAAAGTTTCGGTGATCAAATTATAATCAGCTTATACATCATTGTATATGAAAGGAAATTGAGGTTACCTATGATATGTTTGTTAAAATACCTTCTTGCTGTAGGTGTTCATTTGCATGGGTGAGTTGCTTGCCAAGTGTTCTCCTTAATGTCCTTTGACTGTAGACGCATACCAGCTATCTTATTGCATTAATAGGTGTTGATGTGTATTTTACGCACATAACAATACATAATAAATTACCAAGATAATTTACCCTCTCTTGAACAAAATCACTTGAGATGCTAAGAATGAGATCAACTAAAATGATCCAAGGTTTCTACATGTCAGGTCTTGACGAGTAGGTAACTCAATGGTTGATGTGAATTGCTGTGTTTCACTTGGGGACTTACGCAAATGTTTGGATTATCATGAATGATACGAAATAGGTGTGCTGACAACTTAAGATTTATCAATATGGCTCTGGATTTACTTCTTACTAAAAAAAGGACAAAAGGAATAGGGTTCAGGAAATCTATTCTAAACCTAAGAATGTAGGAAATGATGAATGGATTTAGTGGGATCAAACCAGGCAAGGTCTCACAATCAGGTATTGACACAAGCTTAGTGCAATCGTCTAAGGTATACTTAAAGATTTTCAGGCTGTCACCATCAAACGTTGACACCATCCAAGTTGATGCTTGTCAACGGACATGTAATAGTTGAAGTTATGCTTACTCAAATTCCAGTTGACCACACAAGGCGCACTTACCAACGGCAAGAGGCTAGTGGTATGGATTAAGGATTCCACACAAATGAATTCAACAAATCTTCCACTCAATCTAACATACATCAAAATAAATGCTAATCTAAATTCTAATCTAACTTGGAGGAATTGAGAACCATGAATGCAAATACAACACTTGAAGAGCAAAATCACCAACAATTGAACAATGATTAGGATTCAAATAGTTGTAGCATATACCAACAATTCTACAAAAACTCTCTTACAAATGAGAGACAAGGAGGCATATATAGAGTCTCTTACAAAATGGATGGCTCAGATTGATCTACGATCAACGACCGAGATCATGCCAACAAAACCCTAGAATTGCCCTAATTAGGGTTACATAAAAAATGGTGCCACCAACATATGGCCCAATGAAAAGATACCTAGTCATCAAATAGGGAATCTTCTAGAAGATTCCTCCCTGCATCTCTCTCTCTCCTAGCATACTCCAAGAATCTAGCCAATATTGAATCTAACTCCTCCATGGAAATGCTAGGCAAGGTATCATGCTGTAAATCAATCACGTCAAGTGAATCCGAGCAAGCATTCAAAGTGTTCTCCCATTCTGGCATGAGCTTTTGTGAACTATGAACATGAATCAACAAAGAGACCAAGTCGTCTATCTGACTCTTCTTCAAAGAGTCCAACTGGCAAAAATACATAAATTTCATCTTGTCTCTTAATCCGGCTAAGTGTAAACCACTAGCATCACTAACATCAACACCCAATAATTCCTCAATCGAGGCAAGGATCTTCATCTGAATGTCTTGAATTAATCCTTCCATCTCCATGCAACTCGACTGGGCGTTCTCATAAGTTGATTTCTTCGCAGCTAGTGAACAATACCAGCCATGGAAATCGTATCTGTCTCCTCTGTGCACAATGTTCTCGCTGACCAAGGTGGAATCAAGAATCTTCTTCAAAGCCTAGAGGTGTGGAATAGTCATCTCTTGGATAGGCCGGAATTCTTCCCAAACTCCCTCCAAATACTGGATTTTGAATACAAGCCCTGTTGTCCTATCATATGCATGAGCAAACTGAGTAAGGAAATCATCTGCCTGCTTTCTTGTGCTCTCAATCCACTTTTCCACCTCGAGTGTGTACCTCTCGCTACCTCACAGTGTGAATGTATTCCATGGTCAATTGCAATAGGGGAAATAAGGGTGGGATTTCCATGACTTGTCCTTGCAATATACTCTCTGAGTCTAATATTCTCTTCTTTGTACCTTTCTTTCTTCGCAACCTCTCTGCCTAACCTTGCATCGATTGCCTGAAGGTTTTCACCAATCTCCTGGAATTCCTGTTTTCTGGATGTACGACCAAGGGCAACTGAAGTGATCTGGAAATCCATAGGAGTAGCAATGTTCGCTGTCATGCCTACAATAGGAACAACAATTTGCGCAATCCGCATTCCTGTCTCATCTCTAGCTATGTGCGACAAAATCTCTGCTCTCTTGGGCTCCTTCCCCTTAGCACTCCTAGCTAGGTAGTCATCAATATCATCAATAGGCTGCGCCTCTATCATTTGTTTACGTTTCTTGTGATAAACCCGCATTAGCCCCTAATATAAAATTATGTAAATAACTATTAAAAAGAGGAAATATATTTAAAATAAGTATTCTATTAAAAAGAGGAAATATATTTAAAATAAGTATTATATTAAATAGATTGAAATACATTTAATATAATAAGTATTATATTAAAGAGGAAATACATTTAAGAAAAGAATTAATTAAAATATCATATATTTTAATTAATAAAAGAAGTGTTATTGTAATATATAACAAATAAAACAAAAAGTATTACGTTTTATTAAAGCAAATAAACCAAAGCATTACGTTTAAATATTAAAGCAGATTTAATATTATTATTTAAAAAAGCCACCCCTTGATTCCCCCGCACCAAGAGGTGCGATGGTAATCGCAGCATGGGCTGTGATTGCCACCGCACCCCTTGGTGTGGAAGGGGATCGTGGGGGTTCACATCCCTTCACAAGGATATAAAGGGAAGCAGCCACTGCAAGGAAAGGGGAAAGGAAAAGGAATACGGGAGAGCAACCAGGAGCAGACCTTGAGACCAGTAGGTAAGAGGTAAGGTAAATATATTATAAATTAATATATTAGTATGAATTAATATATGGGAATAGTAACCATTGTATATTTCATTAAATATTAATTAGGTATGATACTTAATAGATGTTAATGATAATTAATATATGTTTCATTATGCATTAATTAAGGATGATAATTAATATGTTAATATTAATTAAAGTACATTTCAATGATAGTAGTAAGATTATGTTAAGGCATTAAACATGTGTATATTAAGGAATACAATTAATTAATATACTAATCTGTTCATAAGGAATGATTAAGGAATATGTCAACAATGATAGGGTACATTTAATATGAATACATGTTAAAGTATACATCAGGAATACATGTTAACATAAAATGTAGATTAGGAAATTAAATAGTACTAAATCTTCAAAGTGCATTATAAATACAAATGTAAAACCATGATGGAGGCTATAGGGAGGAAACTCCTTTAGTCTAAGGAAGGGATTATGAAATCCCTAGGGCAGTATATATACTGATTATTGATATGCATATGTAGGGCTTGGTTGATTAAATTCAACCAAGAGGAGATGGATTTGGCTGGTCCACTCCGAGGACTTGGGTGATGGGATGCATCACTCAAGGCAAGGAATGACTCATGGTCTTCCTTGGAGGGCTTGGGTGCAAGAGGTTGCACCCAAGACAGGAATCGAAATAACCTTCGATTTCCTGGAGGGCTTGGATGTAAGAAATTACATTCAAGATAGGAGTCGAATTCACCTTCGACTTCCTGGAGGGCTTGGAACCAAGATAGGTTCCAAGAAGGCGAGCTTCACGGCCGCCTAAGGACATACTTTGTATGGCATTCGTATCCTTTTTTTTAGATGAAAATGATGATTATGTAATTAAGTATGTTAAAATTTAGTGGCAATTTAGATTATATATATATACATTTATATGTCTATTGTATTCTAACAATTTGTTTTTGTAGGAAAGTGATCCCTAACTAGCAGGGACATTACATTTCTCCATACTTCTCATCAGCCATTTAGGAATAGCGGCCATCTCCATACCATCACCGAGACATATTTCTCGATCAAGTCCTTTCAATGCTGAAATAACATCATCATTATCATCAGGATTATTCCTGGTCCAATCATATACCTCATTTCCCAAACTAACTTCCAAAAGGATAGTAGGGGAGTCCGGCTGATCATTATTCTCATTAGGAGGTGCAGATGTCGCTGTGGCATGGAACTCCTGAATATTCTCTGGTAGTATCACTGTGTTGGAACACTGTTGAGTCTCCTTGTTCTGTTCTGTTACTTCAATCACTTCGATCGATGAGACACTGGGAGGGGGTGAAGGAATGATAGTCTTCTGTTTCTTCTTCACTTCCTCAATCTTCTTCCCTCTGGCCTTGACTTCTCCTGACGTGTTCTTCCTTCTCTTGGGAGCTTGACTCTCTTCGTCTGCATGAATCTTGACATCACTGACAGTCCTCTGATCATCCTCGGAAGTAGACTCTTTTGGTTTCATCCTTTCGTAAGTGAAGGGAACACCCATGTCAACTAACTTATTCATTTGTATATCCACTCATAGGCGGGAGAAATTCAAGACCTCTCTCATCAATGTATTCAGGTCAATCTCTTCTGACTCTGACCAATTAGGCAATAGGATTGCCTTCTTCATTTCACTCTCATACTATGGATGTGTATGATCTCTATCATCTAATACTTGATTAGGAATGAGGAAAAGTCCACACTTCCTCATGAAATCCACTGACATTTTGGACCACATTCTTCTCTTCATTGCTTGCTCGTCCATCAGGTTAGCCCAATAATCTTCTATGTCAACCTTGTGAGTGAACTTCTCTCCTCTGATCCTTCTGACCTTCTTGTCTGGATCAAATCTTTCTCTCTTCTTGTATGTAGCAAATCGATAGAATGCAAGCTCCTCACTCGCAGTGCTGGCGGCTATGGCGGATTGGCAAACCTCAAACGTCTTTCCAACTAAAATAGGGAATTTCATTTTTGTCCTGTGCTTCTCTCTCTAGATAACATCGAACTCTAGAAGCTGTCTCACCACTTCCAACAATATCATTCTGTCGGTTGGATACCTAGGAAGTCTGTAGGGTTCGGATTGAAACCCATGAATCCTGAGGTATGTGAAAGTGGGAAACTGTATATACCACGATCCATATTTTGCTATTAACTCTGTTGCCTCCTTGGACAATCTTCTGTGGATTCCGCTTTGCAGCATCCGTGTGATGTACATAGTGAATGCATCATTCACTCTCTTATAGTCTTCAATTCTATGCATGCTTAGCTGGGTACATAGTGAATGCATCATTCACTCTCTTATAGTCTTCAATTCTATGCATGCTTAGTTGGGGGTAGCATTCATAACTTTTGAATTGTCCTTGCCCATTCCCAACTTCACCTTTGCATATTAATTCTCTGTATGAAATAAACCGTGCAAGCAGGTACACCAGGTAAGAAGTCATGGCGAATGACTTGGACCGCTCTACATTCCTCAGCTGAAAATCCAGATTGTCACTTATAATCTTGGACCAATTCACTAGCGTTCCTCTAAGACAATCCTGGATGAAGTAGAACATCCATCCATCAAATATTGCTCCCTGCGGCATCCCCATCACTTTGTTGAGTAGGAATATCAAATCACTATATTCCTCCTTAAAATCTATGCACATGAGTGTCTTGGGAGCCTTGGAATGATGAGACCTAGGCTCAATCATCCACTCTTTGTTAATTAAATTCTTGCATACACCCATCTTCTTCGTGTATCTTTCTGCATAATCCTCCTTGGTCACATCCTTCATGTCTGTTCCGTGTGGAATTCCGAACACCTCTACAATAGCATCCTTAGCAAGGTAGGCGATGACAACGCCCTTAGGAGTCTTAATCATTCTTGTGAGTGGATCGTAACATCGTGCGCATTCCAGGATAAGCTCACTGCACTGTATGGACTGTGGAAATCCAACGGCATGGAAAATGCCACTCTTCATAATATTCGGATATGCTGGGGAAGGAACCTGATCTCTGACTCTGAACATCCGACGCTGCATCTGGTCGAAGTCTAGGAAATGCATGTTTGTATCAACGATCTCCTTCCATCTGGATGAAATCTTAAGCTCTGGATAAAATCCAGTCTCCAACATCTTCAATAGTTCTTTCCTTTCGTTATATCCTGACTTTGACATTGCACCTGTACGAAGCTCGAAGTTAGACTTAGAAAATAAATAATGTTAATACAATTCCTAACTTTCTAAAGATTTAACTAATTTAGAGCATGGAGTTAGGAAAATAATCCATTCACTTGGTAAATTTTAGCAATTAAGTTCAAAGTGTGACAACACTAAGGCATGGAAGCCTTCCATAAAATTCATTGAATACCTCCTTATGCTTAGAAAATATGCAAGCTAAAATGCAAAGGAGTATACCGGATAAATGATGACTAAGGAAAGGTGTGAAAGGTTTGTGTTTTCACACAATGAATGTCTAAAGACACCTTCCGCAGTCAACAATGGAGGTCAACAATTCTGAAGACAACCTAGAAATCAGACTTTTAAAACATGTTGTAATCTTCAAAATGTGCATAATCTTGATAAAAATCAGTTTAAATGATGAAAACGATCATATTCAGGAATGTAAGTGTGGCTGGTAAAATTTTAATTTCTGAGGACAAGTCTGAAAATTGATTACTTTAGACTTACCAGCACCTTGCAAAGTAGTTAAAAATCCTTGAAAATGATGAAAAATGGCTAAGGAATCATCTCCAAGCAAAATCGCCAAAATGGTTAGGTGGCTGGAAATAAAAATTTCTGAAGACAACCGCTTAACAATGGAGTTTTTAGACTTGCAACAGCGATAAAATGGTCTAAAAAATGCACAAAAAACTCCATAAAACACCTCCAAATGCAAAATGCCTAAGTTGGAATTGGTTGGGCAATAAAAACTTAAGTTTGAAAATTAATGGCAGCCATTAATGGAGGTCAATCTGAAGCAAACTTCAGATCTGAAGCGAATCAGTAGGCTGGAAATGATGGCAGCCACCAAGCATGAATGATAATCACCAAAATGTGGCATCAAATCACTCCCAAAGCAAAATCGAAATTTTCCCAACTATGGCGCCAAACTGAAAATCTGAAAATGTTGTCAATGGCAGCCTTGATCTGTAGCAATGGAGGTCTGGACATCAAGCGAATGATGGAGGAAAAAATCGCCAAAGCCTCCAAACATAAAATCGCCAACTTTCACCAAAAAAATGCTAAATTTGGAAAAATCGCCAAACTTAGCAAAATCGAAATTTTGAAACTGGTCTTTAATGGCAGCCGAGGGGATAGATCAGCAAGCTGGAAAAAATGGAGGAAAATAATTTCTCAATCCCACACTCACCAAAAATGCCTTGCTAAAATTCACCCAACTTGGAGAAAAATCGCTTTCATGGAGACACCTGGCAGATTTAATAATAAAATAATGCTAAGTCTCCTCTCTTATACTTGCTTTCACCTCTCACTTTCACCACACAAGCAATGTGAGATAAAACACTTGTATAAATACTTGCTTGGTGAAAACCTAACTTGCTTCTAGAAGGTTCAAATATTAAATGATTATTGCAAGTTATTAAATTTTGCTTTTAAATTTTAAATAATCATTAATAATTATTTAAAAACAATTAAAATGGGGGTTTATTTATTAACATATTGCAAATTAAATCCATATAAGCCTCCAGGGGAAAATTGACTTAGGTTGGGATTGAAAAATCCCCTTAAAAATCATTTAAGTGTCAAAATTTGCCCCATAAGGGAAATTCGACCCTAGCTTGGACAAAAATCCATGCATAAATTCATCAAAATTGCACACAAAAACCTCCCAGGGGAAAATCGATACGAGTCTGGACAAAAATCCATGCATAACTTCATCAAAATGCACACAAAAACCTCCTAGGGGAAAATCGATATGAGCTTGGACAAAAATCCAGACAAAAATCCACTCTACTTACAAAAAATCACCCCCAGGGGAAATTCGATGGCAGTCTGGATTGGAAAATCCACACTCCAAACTCACTTAACTTGGAAAAAACCTCCCTGGTGGAATTTCGACCTTAGTCTGGATGAAAATCCGGACTCAAAACTCTTCAAAATATTCCTAGTGGAAAATCGATCTCTATCTGGATGGAAATCCCGACAAAAAATTCTTACAAAATGCTCTCAGGGAAAAATCGATCCCTGTCTAGATGGAAATCCGGACAAAAATCCTCACTTAGTTGTCACAAAAATCTTGGTGGAAAATCGACCCAGGCATGGAATCATCCTCAACGTTGTCCGCACTCCAGTCCGCACTCTTGGTGGAAAATCGATGGCAGTCTGGATAAATCCTGACACTTAGCCAAATTTTAGCACTTCCAGGGGAAAATCGACCCAAGCATGGATAAATAGTGGGGGAAAATAGCAGCCAGTATGGATTTCAGGGGAAACCCATGTGTAGTATGGATTTTGAGTAGGGGAATGGGTTGGGTAGTCTGGAATGTGAGGGGAAAAGCACCTCTAGCATGGAATTTGACCCTTTAACCCTTGGAATAAGGATTTCTCTTAGGATTTTATCATTTTAACCACTCAAAATCACTTAGAAACATTAAATTTAAACTGGACTTAGGCTAATTTTCCAAAAATATGAGTGAAACGCCAGGAAAATATTGGAATAAAGTGCGAAATCAACTTAAATAATACCTTAGGAGCGAGAAAACAACTCCAAAAGGTCTGTGAATACCCTGCCACTTTAAAATCACTGATGCACGTGTTTAAAAACACGTTAACGCTCAATAGGTCATACACTTAGACAAAACTTAGGATCATTAAAATATCAACGTTTTACAACTTGATCCTATAATTTCAAAAACCCTAGACGGCACTAAGCATGATCAAAACTCCGAGACTCGGGCATGGGAAATGCAAAATTGCCCACTAAGCAGCCAAAACCCTAACCTAACAACGCAGAAAGCCGACAAAGAGGGGGTCCCCGTTAGCAATGGGGCGATGTGTGAAAAGGTCACAACATCAAGTTATAATCGATTCTATTAGCAAGCCAAAGTTTCGGTGATCAAATTATAATCAGCTTATACATCATTGTATATGAAAGGAAATTGAGGTTACCTATGATATGTTTGTTAAAATACCTTCTTGCTGTAGGTGTTCATTTGCATGGGTCAGTTGCTTGCCAAGTGTTCGCCTTAATGTCCTTTGACTGTAGACGCATACCAGCTATCTTATTGCATTAATAGGTTGCATGGGAAGTTATCTAGTTTTGTAGCTTACCATTGTATGGTTAGTTCACATATTAAGTGTTTGAAAAAAATACCTATCTGCTGTAGATGTCAATTTCAGTCAATTATCTTTATTCTAGAAGACTAAAAGATACTTACATTGCTTCTCCATCTAGTTTCAGTCATTTGGATACTTTCATTTTTGTCTATTTCAGTTTGTGTAAACTTTATATGCCATACAAATACAAACAAACAAGTATACAGCAGTTGTGGAGATGGATTGACAAGTATTTGACAAAATGTCTAAGTGCTGAAAGAAGAGAAACAAGTTAGATTTATTCAAAAAGCACAAAAAAAAATCAATCTGAAAACAAATGACAACAAATTAGAGGATTCATGACAAGTGTTTGACGATATTTCTTGAGCCTTAAATCAGCAAGCTAAGGGCAGTTTAGCAAGGAATATTACAGTATCGTGGGATGAGGATGAAGTGGAGGTCATGTTTTGAACATGGATTTAAGACAAAAAATGTTTTACGTTTTGTGCAGCATGGTAGGCATTAAGTAGTGAAGGCCACGACTGGACCAATATAGAAAAAAGGCATATGTAGTGGTGGCACCCTTTTTGGGGATATATGATATTTTGTCTGAAGGTTTAAAAAAAAAAGAGAATAAAAAAAGGAATCGGTCAGTTTGCAAAGCTCATATGAAGTATTTTAAAGCAAAAAAAGATCAAGCCATTGAGTGGGGAATGATATAGATGAGTTTGTGTGTTTTGAATTGATGGAAAAAAAGGCAAATTTATTGATATAAGAAGATCTTTGTAGACCTGTGAGCAGAAAAGAAGGAATTTCTGTAGAGATTTATAGTGTTTTCATAGCATAGCTGAAGAAGGATTTGTTGCAGATTAGAAGGTTATGAAGTCGAATATCATATGAGATAGAGTCAAGTGTATATGTTGTGAAGTCAAGCTTATCAAAGTTAGGAGCTGCTTTCAGAGGGTTGTTAGTAATTTTTGTATAGTTTTAGTCCATCTAAGTTGGTGCTCAACCTGAGGTTGGCGCCTCAGGTGAGTAGAGTTGGTGCTCTCTGTGAGTTAGTGCTCGTTGTTGTAATTTGTGTTGGTACCCATTTGTTAATAAAAACTATTGTGTGCCATGGTTTTTTACCCGAAAGGGTTTTCCACAAGAAAATTTGTGTTTGTGTCTTGATGTTTTCTCTCTCTATGTTTTATATGGTTTCATGTAATTAAAAGTTTTAAAATACCGATTCACCCCCCCTTTCCCCTTTCAATATTTTTTGTGTGCTTTTCAATTGGTATTAGAGCCAAGTTACCTTCGGAAATAGAGCTTAAAAACTTGGAGGTTGATCCTGATAGCACACATGAGTGCACTTGAAGGTCTTGCTACAAACAAAGCACCCTTATTTAATGGCTAAAACTATACATTCTAGAGTGTGTGAATGAAAGCTTCTTATGTCCCTTGGTTTTGATGTTTGGAACAACATAGTATCCGGTTATACAATCCCTCCAAAGCCTCCAACAAATGCTGATAGGAAGGGGGCTTTTGAAAGCAATGTTAAAGCCATGAATTCAATCTTATGTGGCTTATCAGAGAAAATTTGTGTTCATGCATTGTGATACAACACATGACATGTGGGAGAAACTCGAAAATGCACATGAAGGAGATGACAAAGTTAAAAAAGCCAAACTATAGACTTGTAGTATGCAGTTCGAAAGTCTTAGGATGTGGGAAGAAGAGAATGTTGCTGCTTATCTTTTGCGAGTTGATGAAGTTGTAAAGTCTCTTAAAGGTTTAGGTGAAAAGATTGAAGATAATATTGTAGTTCAGAAAATCTCAAGGTCTTTACCTTTGAGATTTGATGCAAAAGTTTTAGCAATTGAAGAGATGGCTAATCTTGACAAGATGACTATTGACAAGTTTCATGGCATTTTAATAGCCTTTGAGATGAGGACAAATTCTGATTCTTCATCCAAAAGGGAGACAACCTTTAAAGCCTCAAAGAAAGATAAGGAATGTGTGTCAAGTGATAGTTCTGATGAAGAGTCTGATTTTGATAAGCAAATTTTAGGAGGAAGTTGAAGAAGGGTTCTGGTAAATATAAAGGCAAGTTGCTTTTTGAGTGTTTCAACTATGGCAAGGTAGGACATTTTGCAGCCAAATGTCCATATGAGAAAAGTGAGGACACAACTATGAAAAGAAGTCTAAGTTCAACAAAAAGAAGTACAAGGGAAAGGAAAAAAAGACTCAATTTCAAAGAATTTATTCTAGGGAGGAAAGCTGTTCATTAGATGATAGTGACGAGGAGTTCTTAAATGATGAGATTTTATTCATGGCCCTAGAAGAAACTAACACTAGAAATCAAGAAGATGAAGACTATTTTAATGGAGAGGGAGTAGATCTTGAAGAGGAGCTAATACATGCTTTAATGAAATCAAGAAACTTAGAAAGAAAAATCAGAATTTGAAGTTGCTGCTACAAGAAGAGAATGAGGAAAATAGCAAGATATCTCAAGCTCTTGGAGAAGCAGAGTTGATAGATGATTTGAAGATTCAGATTGAAGAAGCAAAGAAAATAGAAGAAGAAATCAGAAAACAGCTTAAGCTCAAGGAAGAGAATTGTGAAAGACTTGAAGCTGAAATTGTGTCACTTAGAAAGTTGGATAAACCTTTGACACAGTGGAATCATGAGAAGATTGATCAGAAAAGTCCCATGTCTTTGGACAAGGTGATTGACTCACAAAAATCACCTATTGATAAAGGTGGAGTTGGCCTTGAAGAAGGTCAAAGTTCTAAAGCTACAAAATAAGAGATCAATGGTAACAGCTCAAAGGATTCATCATCAAAAATCAGAAATAATGTTTTCAAGAAGCCTCCTATCTCAAGACAAGCACGTATGAACAGGTTTAATAATTCTTTTTTTCATGGTTATTGTTTCTCTTGCAATTATTTTGGACACAAGGCAGTCAATTGTAGAATGTTTGCAAGAAATGATTTCAGACTTATGAGTAGGAATTCTTTGCTCCTCCAAGGAACTACAATGTTATATGTTATAAATGTAATAACTTTGATCATACTGCAAAATCTTGTAGAAGTGGTATGCCAGGTTTCTCTAAGCAGAACAAGAAGGTTGAAAAACAGGACAAAGCAAAGGAGTTTAGGAGAAGGAAGTGTTAGATGAATCTTTGATTGTGCAAACAACCTCTCTTGCACAAAATGAAGAAGACACATGGTATATTGACAATGGCTGTTCTAGGCATATGATCGGAGACAAGAGCAAGTTTATCACTCTCAAAAGCACTAATGGAGGTAAGGTAAGATTTCTAACATATCTAATATTCGTCTTCCCACCTTTGACATCAACGACAACATTCTAACATATCTAATATTCATATCAGCAATTCTGATTTGTATCAACCAAAATTCATTTACAAAGTGTTGGAATTTGTGGAGTGAGTGTTATTTGATCAAATAGTATATGAAATTTCATTGGGGATATTATGATGATATCAGAGCTTTGATTTGCTAAGTTGGGAAATGAGGGTTGATTTTATTTGGTGGAAAGAAGATAATAGTGTATTGAAGATGACATAAGATGGAAGGAGGGAGGCATGATTTAATGGGTGAAGAAAAGGCTTAGGCAATGTTTGAAGCATTGATCAATTTGAGTGTGGTTTAGAGGGAAATGTGTTGTGTTGAAAGAGTGTTTCAACATTTTACTCTAAGCAAACCCAAAATTTTCACATTTAAAGTTTGTTTATCCTAAACATAAAAATCCCCAGAAAGACATTTTAAAGATTGTAAAGTGCAAATACATATTTTTCATAGTAAGTTTTTATTTTATAGGGAGCCTCCCCTTCTAATTTGAAAAACAATTTTCTTGCATATATGTGCTATTTGTGTTGCATTGAAAGGTGCAAATTAAAAGTCTTAACATGGAATTGGGTGAAACCAGTGTCTAATTGGGTAAGATCACATTACTTAGGTAAGATTACGTTACTTAACATACAGAATAAACGAGAATATAACCTAAAGAGCATAGAATATCAAAAACAGAACATAGAAATATCAAGATACAACTTCCAAAATGAGTGAGCATTTATTCCATTCAACTTCATCTGCGATGTGTACACGACAATGATAACAAATCCCCAACACATACAACATGAGTACATATATAGTAGTCCTCGGTTGGTTAAGATTGCCAACTGTCAGGAACTGTCAAGTAACAAACCACTTGTTGGGACAAATAAACACAATTACATAACAAAGTTTTACTTCAAATAGCTGACTAACTTCTAACATAGTTTATACTTCCAGCTTACTAATATTTATTTATAAACAAACTCAGCACACTCGGCCAACGACACAGATGGCATAGATTAGCATTTTTAGGCATAGGCCAACACTTCCTTCAACAAGTTTACAGTTTCTATTCTCTCTATTGGTATGTCTATCCAACCCAATCAGAACTATAATTCATACAACTCTTTCCAAATGAAATAGTTTGTCTCTTCCTATGGGAGTCATCTGCTTCCAATTATTTTGGAATAGCTTCCTTGATCTTATTAGGTATATATATATAACATTACCTACAAAATGCCATGGAAAAATTCCTTTTCATGACTTTTTTCTTAAAAGATACTGGGTTGTCCTCATTTCTCCCTTTCCTCTCCCTCTTGTTTGTAGTGCTTCTTCAGATATTCTTCTTCTCCTTCCAAATGCACAATAACTTTTGTGATTGGAATGAATTTTTTCTTCTTCCTTTCTTTTCTACCCTCATTTGCCTCTTTTTTCTTAATTTTCTTCTTGGGCTTTGATATGATTTGATAGCCAGATTACCATGAGGGGGGGTGAATTATATTGTCCCCAATTAGACAATTCTAGGAAATGGATGATTTATCAAATATGAGCAAGCTGAAATAATAATTACATAACTGATGTAGATGCCAAACCCTAGCTGATCAGGAATAATGCAATATGGCAAACCCTTGTAATGCTTGTATATATCCTTAAATGCAAGCATAAACAGTAGATATGAATTGTATGCATCAAAGTTATCTAATATGATTGTTGATTTATGACTGATTTCTTATGGATAGTGATACTATCATTCACCAATATCTATATGAAACCTTTATAAATTGAAATTAATCAAATATAAAAGTATATTGGATAATGAGTCGCTAGATAAATTATAGCAGCAGCAATAAATATGGAAACACCAACATTGAAACCTTAGATCTGATTTTATTAATCATAACAGCTGAAACAAACACCAATGCCGATATGCTGAACTGGAAAACTATTTTTTCAGAATCTCAAAGTAACAAATATCCATTCACAAGATGACATACAACAGATCTAATAATTCATTGATTGTATAACTGAAAAAGACATCAAATGCTGATGGTACGGCTGCCCAAACCCCTAAAATGGTATGGTGATCTATTGAAGGCAGTGATTAGACCTATATTATGGTATGGATGGTTGGAAATGATAGTATGGTGACTGGAAACAATGATAATCAATGTTTTGCAATAGCATAAAAACTTGAAACACTCCTCCCTAGCAGCAAATGAAAGTGTCTCGGAAAGATACCATATGATTTGCTTGCAAATACCAATCAATTCAAATTAAACCTTCAATAAATCACTCTAGTGACACTATAGCAGCAAAATGTAACCTTAAAAAGTTGGTCAAAATGCTGATTTGATGGTGTGGTATAATGTTTTTGCAAATATGAATCAAATAACTGCAATCAATATGTTGAAATGTGATCCTTGAGTAGAATCACCTCAAGTGATATGAGTGTTTTCATCTTAAATTCCAATTATGAAAAATCAAGAGAGTTTTCATCCTCTAGATCTCCAACACCAAGGGTTTCATCCTTGAATGCTTCAATCTCCAAAATGAAAGGAATACTAAAATGACAAAATCAGATATTATGAAATGGGATGATTTGATATGAGCTTTGACTTCTTTTTTATAGGCACTTGCTTTGGTCCCTCTATTTTATTTTATTTATATTTATTTTGCTTTTCCCTCCAAGTAGTTAAAAATACTTCGAAATTACACCCAAAGGTCCCTTTTGGAATTATATGTTGAATAAAGTGTTAAATATGAAAAATAAAGTGATTAGGCTCACTTAAAATGTCAATATTTTTTATTTTCCTTGCTCTATCCTTTGGGAAATGGGGATAGGTTGGAGGTCTTCTCCATGGATCTAATCTTGAAAAGGGGACATGACATGAATCCTTGTTTATAACAGATCAATTAGCTTCTTATGTAAGCCACCTCCTAACCATATTGAGAGTACTGGCCATCTACCCCTATTAATCATCTACCTATTACCACTGCCTATGACAACTTAATAAATAATGAGCATTTATAAAATATAACCTTCATAGTAAGATCATTTACATTACACAGAATTTTTTTTGTGTTTAGGCACATAACAAGGAGAACTTCACACCATTAAGAATGTTTCTGAGAACTTATAATATTTATTTTGAATTTTTTGAGATCCCACATTATATTTTTTATCTTTGAAGTGCATGCCAAGGAATTTATTAGGGTGGTTTTAATTTATATCATGGAATTATAAAAATTTGGATAGCTTACTACTTTGTGTAATGATTCTGTGCAGGTTTTCCTTCTCAACAATGTTTTTTGCCCATAGTAAGTTTCATAACTTTCTGTTCTAATTTTGTTTAGTGACCTTCTTTGTTATACTAAGTACTAGAGGTGACAACCAAAATCAGTACATGTCTGCAAGTTTTCTACTTGCAATGAATGATCCCGTTCCTGAAATTAACTTCCAATATTATTTGGTCAGTAGATTTTCTAGTCAGTGAACGCAACAAAATGGGTCTGTTTTGTATTTGAAAAGAAGCACAAAATCTATTTGTCTTTTAACATCTTCAAGGTATAAAATCTGAGGCAAAATAATATTGAATTGATGCAGGAGAGCAAATTGTGAGCAGCCTTGCACGGATGGTTTTGATTATATGGCTGTTTGTAGTTTTGATCATCAATTCAAGTTACACAGCAAGTTTGACCTCAATCCTTACTGTGCAACAGCTTTCACCTACTATTAAAGGAATTGATGATTTGATATCAGACAATCTCCCGATAGGATATTTAAATGGGTCCTTTGTTAGAAACTATCTGTCAGGGGAGCTTAGTATAGCTCAATCCAGACTTATTGCTTTTGATTCTCCTGAAAGTTATTCTAACGCTCTATTGGAAGGACCAAGCAAAGGAGGTGTGGGAGCAGTTGTAGATGAACTTCCACCTAGCCAGCTCTTAGTAGCAGATCGGTGTGATTTGGAAATAGTTGGTCAGTCATTCACTAAAAGTGGATGGGGATTTGTACGTACTTTTCATTTATGCCCACAACCACTTGTTTCGGGAAATGATCATATGGTTATACAAGCTGCATTTTGCATTAGAGAAACTACTTTTCTGCTTTTTCTTGTGATGCTGAATTGTATTTTTTTCCTTTTTCATTTTTTTTTGTTTGACAGGTTTTCCAAAAGGACTCCCCACTACAAATTGATATATCAACAGCAATTCTGAACCTTTCAGAGACAGGTGAACTTCAGCATATCCATGATAAATGGTTGGGTGCAAATAGTTGCACTTCACATTCTAAGGACAATGGACCAAAGGAACTTGGCCTGAACAACTTTTGGGGTCTTTTCTTGATCACTGGAGCGGCATCCTTTGTTGCTCTTCTTGGATTTGTATGTTGTTTGGCTTTTCAATTCAGGCATCATCCAAGAACTTCTGATGATTCACAGAGTGTTAAAAGTGCTATTAGAAAGTTTGCTTCTTTTGTTGATCGTAAGGAGATTGATCAAAGAAAAGAAAGTTCAAGGGGGAGACGGACTGATGGGCAGGAGGAAATAAACTAAATTACAAGTGAATTTATACCCTGACACTGCACCACATGATTTTGGCTGTCATAGTCACAAATAATTCATGGTAGCAAATCTCTACAAAAAATCACATTAACTTGCAAGTAATCAGCACTTGGCAGGTTTGGCAATCTGATCTGAATTGGACTGGCAATTTTTTCTCCATACTTGGGTCCAATACCCAAGGCACCAAAAAAGGCATAAACTTGAGATTCAATCCCAATTTGGTATGAAATTAAAAAAACAGCATTTTTTTCTATTTTTATGAATTTGACTGTGTTTTTTTAATTTCCTGGTTAATTGAAAAAATCTTTTATCGAAGGATTTTTGCTACCATGGTCACATTAACTATATCTTCAGACTTCACCGGGTGGCACCCTTGCTTAAAAGCCTCTTTTGACTGGTTGATAGTATGTGCTATTCAAAAAGCCAATCTACTGAACTTGAAAGTTATTAGCCAACCTTGCCTTTGCAGATGGAAGCACCATGTTGGTGTGAAGTAAGTTTCAATTCAAGCGACACGTCCAATCAATGCCAATATCAAACGAAATACTAGACTGATGATATTCCCCCTCAACAATGAAAGTAAAGAGGTGTTCCCTTGGTAAGGGGAGTGCTTCTTTCAAACAACACGCTACTGTGTCGCTGCTCCAGATACTATCATGGAGACTCTAGTTAGTCTTCTAACTGGCTTTGGATTGTTCTGGCTTTACATATTTCCCTTGTTAAAATGGCACATAGCTACACTTCGGGCAACCTAGAATAATCTCTTTTAGTCATCTATTTTGAGACTTGCTTTCTGCTATGTGTGTTTACTCGGTACTGTCCAGTGTCATGATTTATTGGATTCGAATTGTCTTGTAAAAGATCCAAGAATGACTCCACCGTTTCATCTGTGAACTCAACCATATTTTCTTTGCTTATTTATGAATATTTAAAAGAGGCTTAAATAGATTTTGATGACAAAGATATTAACTGAAAATGGTGGGAATGAGTACGACACAAACATCAACTGCCAATGGCTTTGTATAAATCTGTTTATATATGAAATATTTAAATTTCCTTCTTAGCCAGGTTTGTTTTACTGAAATTAACGTAAAGATTTCACTACTAATAAGGAAGCAGAAACCACATGTTTCCTGAAATTCAGCACCATCATGCATTCTAATATTCTAGTGTCATTTCTTTAAAATTTCAATAATTAATGTCAGCCTTGTGCCTTATATTTTTGTGAGAACTTCTTCATGCTTAAAACAAATGGAAAGTGAATGTGAATATTGCAGCCTTCATAACCCTGGTGCTCGCAATTGCACTATATAATGCATCTTTCTGTAAATGCTAATATTCCCTTTTGATATTGTTTCATTTGATAATCTAGAATTTGAAGCTGAATCTGAGATAAGGATTCTGCCTTCCAGTATCTCACATTGCCTGTTTGTACGGTGCATTTTGTGTGTATATTTAA
This sequence comes from Cryptomeria japonica, assembly GCF_030272615.1. Classification (NCBI taxonomy): domain Eukaryota; kingdom Viridiplantae; phylum Streptophyta; class Pinopsida; order Cupressales; family Cupressaceae; genus Cryptomeria; species Cryptomeria japonica. The sequence goes on along the minus strand of NC_081413.1, from coordinate 723,364,864 downwards.
TTATTTCAATCAATTTAGTAGGCATTTGTGTGAAACGATTACATGTCACTGCAACAATCGTTTTTTTGAAGGTGGTGCCATGGTACCCAGACCCTAATCTATCACACATTTCAAAGAAGATAACCATAACTTGGTTAAGAGATATGTAGACATAAGGACAAGGAAATAAAAAACCCACAAGATGGTTGTTAATATGTATATTCTGCCAATTACGTTACTAGTTAGCTCAGAATATTATCCAGAGTTGGGTTTAGTATGTACTGGGTTTGGGCCAACTGTGAATACCAGCAACGTCTTGCAAATCGATTCCAAGTTTATCTGGGTACATTGCAGAGCATATCCAAGGCGAACCTAGGCAGACTTGTTACAAAAAGATTTGATCGCTATTCCTATACGTGTGCAAGAGCCCATTAATTGCTAAGGATATTTTCGATGAAGATTCTTGAATTAGAGGCATGTCGATTTTTTTCTTCTAGGTAAACAAACTCTTGTTTTGTTTTTTCATTCTTTTATATTAAATGTGTTAGGATTTTTTTGTTTTCAATCGTTTGGAATTTGTTTTTTCAAAGCCGTTAACAAAAAGTATTACAATGGAAGATATGTAGTTCTAGCTTTTTAGGCTAATTTCTTTAAAAACAAACTTAAATTTACAAATGTGGAAGTATGTTAAGGCATTGACGTGAATAATGTCGAGAGATGTTCTACAATCACATGTATGCACCTCAATCATCCGTGTTCATATAAACTTAGCAGTAAATCTAGGAAAAATATATAAATCATGTTTGTTATTAATTAAAAAAATGTCCGATATTGTCGTTGTTAATTAAAAAAATATTGTCGTCGTTAATTAAAAAAATGTCCGATATCTGCCGAAATTTACTCTGCTAGGGTTCAAAATATTTATTTCAATCTTTACTAATTTTCCTTCGTTATTATTATTAAAATGTGAAGGTGGGTTAAAATCTTTTAAAAAGTTGAATTCATATGAAAACATAATATGAAAATTAAATTATTTAAATTTATTTTTAAAATTATTAAAATGTTAAGGAGGTTAAAATCTTTAAGAAATTGAATAAATATGAAAACATAATGTTAAATTTATTATATTTTAATTTATTTCTAAAATAATGTTATGATTATATCTATTACTATATTTTATTATATATTATAAATTATTAAATATAAATATAATATAATGTAATTTTTTCATTAGTCATAAACCTAACCATAATTGAACAATAAACTTAATTTTCTAATCATAACCTTAATTGAACTCTTACTATAACCCTTATTTAACCCTTATCTTAACCTTTATTGCTACCTCAATTAAAACCTTGCCCTAATTGAATTTTAATCTTAATTGAATTCTAACCATAAACCCAACCCAACCCTTAAACTAACACTAATTTTAATTGCAACTCTAATTTTAACCTTAACTCTAATACTATTTTCTACTCCAACATCAACACTAATTGTAACTCTAACCCTAACCCTAATCCCAATCTCTTAAACTAACACTAATTTAAATTGTACTTATAACCTTAACCTTAACCCTAATACTATTTCCTACTCCAACCTTGACACTAATTGTAACTCTATCTCTAAGCGAAATACCAATCGTAAAATTAACACTAATTATAAGTTTATAAAATAATTTCAATAAAAATGCCTCCTTTACATTTAAAAAATATATTTTCTCAATATATTTTCAGAAAGAACATTTAATTTGTTAACTTTTTATTATTATTTTAGATTTTGTCCCACACACCCACACCCACCCACACACACACACACACACGTACATATATAACTATTAATTTAATTTTTTATATAAGAAATTATAAATTAATTTAAATTAATTCTATATAAATGGATTTTAATAACTAGAAATCATTCAAATTAATTTATACTTTCATATACATGGAAAAAAATTAAAATTAATAATTAAATAAAAAAAAAGAAAACATCCTTTTTTGTTAATAATAAATTTGATCTCCATCCATTCATAATAAAAACTTATCAACATCTATCATAGATTGATTTTTGTCGATATTTAACATCATTTATCCAATCATATATCATAATAAAGTTAGTCCATTCCACCCTTACCATAGTAAAAATAGGTCCTATATCTAACTGGGGGCATTTCCTCTGTTAAGTTTCTATAGTTCGGAAGGTGTGGTTGTGGAAGTTGTTTAAGTGCGGCTTGTGTTGAATATTCAACAGGAGAATGTTTTCTATTTTGTAAATAGAATATTTCCTAGAGTTGTGAGGTTTACATCAAGAGCAATTTTATGTGTGGATAGTTTTAGTTATGTGAGACGAGTTTTCTTTCTCTTGCTTCATGTAAGGAAAGTTCCAGTTTGCATCATGCAAGGAAAGATTCTCTTAGAATGTGTTGCTTGAGGAAAGTTTCACTTCGCTTGCATAGTTGATGTTTTCATCAAGAAGGCTATATATGTAAAATTGTTGTAGCAACTAGGATGGTATTCGAAAGGAAAATTTGATCTAGAAGCTGAATAGAAGATTCAACGTTTGTAGGTTTTTCCCCACATTGGGGTTTCTTGGGTATATCGGTGTTATCTGTGCTCACGTGTTTGGTTTTCATTTGAATTTGCTTCCGCTATTCATTTTTGTTAATTAACTCAGTGTATTAATTGTTACAAATCAGATAGTTTCTTTTCTGTGGTATTTGTTGAACAATTGATCTGCTGCTGGGTTATAGAAATTAACATGGTATTAGAGCTATAAACTCTGAATACGAAGCCAAGTTTTTTTTTCACAGATTTCTTTAGGTTTCAGCTTTCAATTTCTTCGAGGATTTTATTTTGCAATGGCAACCACTGTTCGATATGAGGACAGTCTTGAGGGTGCATCTAACTTCTTACAATGGAGGTTTGGATTGCATCCGTTCTCAAGGAGAATAGGTTGTGGACCAATGCTAGTACAAAAGTGACTCCTCCAATAAATGATCCTATTTCCCTAGATTCGCATGAAATCAAGGAGGCCACGGCTCAAAGGATTATCCTTGATGGGGTAAAAGATCATTTGATTCCTCATCTATCGGAGAAAGACACTGCCAAAGAAATGTGGGATATGCTCACAAAAATTTATCTGGAGCGACTATCAAAGTCATAAGATGGTGCTCAAGGACAAGTTGCATAACAACAAGATGTCCAAGGGCGAGAGTGTGATCTCTTACTTGTCCAGATTGACACAAGTTAGGGATGAGTTGGTTGCTGTTGGAGAGATGATTGCTGAAGATGAGCTCGTGCAGATAGCTCTGAATGGTTTCTCGAAGTAGTGGGAAGTGTTTGTCAAATGCGTTGTCGGCAGAGATCGCCTACCTGATTGGGCGAGGTTTTGGGGCGATTTTGTCAAGGAGGAGATGAAAATGGTCATCGAGGAGGCCAGACTAAGAAGGTTGAAGATGAAGAAAATCTTGCTCTTGCAAGCAAGGGCAAGCATAAATTCAAAAAAGGGCAAACTGAAATGTCTTCTTCCAAGGATGGGAAGAAGAAAGATCTGAGTAAGATAAAATGTTTTTGCTACCATTAGATGGGTTACTATGCTAGTTAATGCTCGAATAAGAAAAACAAGAGCAAGTAGAAGAAGCAAGTTGCGGCTACAACAGAGGTGGACGAGTTTGCAACACGGTTTGAGAATGATTTTTCACTCATTGCATGTCTCTCAAGTTCAATTGCCAAAAGCGTATGGTATATTGATAGTGGGGCTTCTTGCCACATGACAAGAGTCAAAGAATATTTCACCAAATTGGAGGAGAAAAAGATGGATTTCTATATTGAGCTTGGAGACAATGGCAAGTACCAAGCAACTGGTGTAGGCACAGTCAAGTTTCAGAGGGAGTCTGGCAAACCTCTACTGGTGGAGGATGTGTTGTATGTCCCTGGCATGACAAAGAATTTAATCTTGTTTCTACTTTGGAGGACAAGGGTTATATCTTGACCTTTGAAGAGGGCAAAGTTTCTATCCGTCCTAAGTACTCCAAGGTAGCAAAAGTGATTGGAGTCAGACATGGCAGCTTATTTTGGTTGCAGTTTGAACCAACACATGCATTGGTAAGCAGTTGTAGAGGGCTTGGAGAATTGTGGCATAGGAGGATGGCTCATCTTCACCATGGAGCACTTAATGTGCTCAAGGAAGTAGTGACGGGGCTACCTCAGATGAAGGTTGAAAAGCATGTTTTAAGGTATCTCCGAGGCACAATTGATTATGGGTTGAGGTATATTTAGCAGGATGGAGTGAAGCTCGAGGGGTTCACTGATGCAGATTAGGCAGACAATACAACTGACAAGAAGAACACTTCAGAGTGTTGTTTCAGTTTGGGATCAGGAGTTGTTTTTTGGTACAGTAGAAAATAGAAGTCAGTTGCACTGAGTTCTACAGAGGCCGAGTATATGGAAACCAATATGGCTACATGTGAGGCTATCTGGCTTCATAAACTTCTAGCTGGGCTCTTTGATCAGGAGCTAGATCTGATAGTCATTTACTATGATAATCAAAGTTGTATCAAACTCTCTGTGAATCCAGTGTTTCATGACAAGTCGAAGCATATTGAGATAAAGTACCACTTCATCAGAGATTGTGTGGAGAAGGGGATAATGAAGCTACAATACATTCCTATGGATGAACGGATAGCAGACATCCTAACGAAGGCTTTGATGAAGAGAAAGTTTCTATTCTTTAGGGATAAGCTGAGTGTTGTGCAAAACACCTTCCTCACTAAGAGGGAGTGTTAAGTTTCTATAGTTCGGAAGCTGTGGTTGTGGAAGTTTCTTAAGTGCAACTTGTGTTGAATGTTCAACAAGAGAATGTTTTCTATTTTATAAATAGAATATTTCCTAGAGTTGTGAGGTTTACACCAAGAGCAATTTTATGTGTGGATAGTTTTAGTTATGTGAGACAAGTTTCCTTTCTTTTGCTTCATGTAAGGAAAGTTCCAGTTTGCATCATGCAAGGAAAGTTTCTCTTAGAATGTGTTGCTTGAGGAAAGTTTCTCTTCTCTTGCATAGTTGATGTTTTCATCAAGAAGGCTATATATGTAAAATTGTTGTAGCAACTAGGATGGTATTCGAAAGGAAAGTTTGGTCTAGAAGCTAAATAGAAGATTCAACGTTTGTAGGTTTTCCCCTACATTGGGGTTTCCTAGGTATATCAGTGTTCATGTGTTTGGTTTTCATTTGAATTTGCTTCTGCTATTTGTTTTTGTTAATTAATCCAGTGTATTAATTGTTACAAATTAGATAGTTTCTTTTTTGTGATATTTGTTGAACAATTGATATGCTATTGGGTTATAGAAATTAACATCCTCGACCTAGTATTTGAGATTGGATCTTTGAAATCATATCAAAGGAAAAAAATACACTTTTGCTATCATAATCACCATATCACATATTGCCTATACAGTACTAACTTATTCACATGCCATAACAAACATACACCATTACCATCCCATCATCTATAATAAATTATTTCTAGCTAAGACATTGACACTTTAAACTTAAAAAATCATGACAATATGCAAAACATTGGACTAAACAAATCTCAATTGATGGATAACTACCAAGCTAACCTACTTCCTAAACTGATCAACTACCTAAACATCTCGTTGCTATCTTTATCACCATATCAGGTGGTGCAGTCATCAGTTAGGAGGGATCTCAGAGATATCAATCAGGACCGGTCAACAATAGTAAACACAACAGAAACACAAGGATACGATGGAGGCAATGCCGAACTGAATGAATTATATCATGGAAAACTATTTACAATCAACCGGTAACAACCAGGTTATAGAAACCGGCTCACAGGCCTGCTAAAACATGCTTAGTTACAGAACAGGTCACAATTGGGACCTCAAATCTTAGGATCTATCTTCTATGTTCTATATCTTAACTTCCCCCTATTCTAATGTCAATTACAATGATTTATATGATCCAAGGGGATTCGGTCGACCCAAAAAGGGTTCAAATGCCGAAGAACAAGACCTAACTGTAAAAACAACAAGGTCGACCTTCACCAAAGAAATTCCTTCGGAAAATCCAAAAGATAAAGTGTAGGTCAAAGGGAAGGTTGGCCACACACCAAGGAACATCATAATCAACGTTTAGGGCTCCGCAAGATATGAAAGGGATCCGGTAGATTTAAAATGCAAATAGGTGCAAGCAACTGGTACCAAAAAACTGTCTCGGAAACTGGTAGCGATAACTTGCCGGAAAATGATCCAAATGCTCCATGGTTTGGTAATAATTTAGATGATCAAGTCTTCAAGCAAAAATCTAACTCCTCGAGATCCAGTGAGCTAATGCCAAAATATGCAGAATGAAATGCTGAAAATGTAAAATAGAAAGCAAAAACATAAAGGAAATATTTTTTTGGTTGATGCAAGATTGCCACGAACTGGGGATGCTCCTACATCATCAGGCTATTAGAAACACTCATCTTTTGACAAGAAGATCTAAATAGTAATTTATTTGTCTAGTTAGTGAGTCTTTTCTTTTGATTGATTTATCTTATATCATGTTCTTATGCTACTCAAGGATATCCACAAGTGATGAGAGAAGTGAGGATGGATCATGATCATAGTTTTCATGTCATGTTTGTAGTTTGTTTTGATGTCATTATTGGGGAAAATAAGTTCCTTGTGTGTGATTGGGGTTCTATATAGGATAGATCATGATCCTATGCAAATTAAATATCATCTAACGCTTTTTTCATCATGATTATTATGGTTTATGGTTACTACCTTACATATACTGACAAGGTTCTTGTGTGACTAGTATGAATCATGACACTCCTTGTTTACAATACGTTTGTCTATGCAAAGGGAGACTGTCATCACCTTGGTCTTACCATACCTTGGTGTAAATATATCCATTTGAAAAATAAGAACTCTATATGATGATGAATAGGCACTTGTAAAAGCACAAATGAAAGTTCAATTTCACATCAATCTATCAATTGCTTATCATTCAATCTCAATAAAATCTACCATCAAATCATATTAGTTCCATCTATTCCATCTCATACATTGATATTATCCATATTTGATATAGATCAAACCTTGTCTACCAATCAACTAATATTCTTCTATTCTTACTAATTGTTCTTCTATCCATCATTACAATCATTTTGGTTAAATGCCACGACACACACAAACAATTGCACCCATTGCATCATCTTGCATCCAAAATTATTTTAAAACTTCACATATATAAGCATGATATCATAATAATATCTATCACATACCATATCCTACATATACATAGTTAGAACATGGTCATAAGATGAAATCATAATCATAGCATCACATCAAAATTTTAGTATTACATTGATATTATCCATAATTGATATAGATCAAACCTTGTCTACCAATCAACTAATATTCTTCTGTTCTTACTAATTGTTCTTCTATCCATCATTATAGTCATTTTGGTTAAATGTCACGACACACAAAAACAATCGCATTCATTGCATCATCTTGCATCCACAATTAATTTAAAACTTCACATCTATAAGCATGCTATCATAATCATATCTATGACATAATATATCCTACATATACATAGTTAGGACATTCATAAGATGAAATCATAATCATAACATCAAATTAAAATGATAGTATTATAACATATATGCAATAAATTGTGGTGCCCCTCCCTCGATCAGACTCCGTATAACTTAGTTTGACTTTGTTTCATTTCTTGGAGGTATATGTGACTGGATGTTACTCTCTTATGTGAAGGTTTTTATTATGTTGATAATGCATTTTATCTTGAAGGATAGTTAGATGTTAGATTATTTGTGTATTTATTGATCTTAGTCTAACGCATCTTCTTCCATGAATGAGATATTTCTTGTCTTCATCTTCTTGTATGAGTATGAGTCTGTATGGGGTGCGAGGGGATGATCTTCCGTCACCCACTTCGGAGGGACACAGACTATCACGACTCTCTTCCACTGGTGTGCCTTCATGTGATAGATGTATGCATGTATGTATGTTTTCTTTGTGATGCAACACTGTAGGTACTGAGCATTGACTCCACCTGAATCTTTAGGTTTGAGCATGCTCTACAACCCAATGTTAAAGTGGAAAAAGGGAGACATCAGTCGGACCCTGTGGTATCATCGTTCCTATGGAATGAGTCCCCAGTCAGGTATCCTTGTGTTGTATTTGTCTGGTCATGTCAACCGTTAGTCCTCCGTGTTTTGATTTGTTGTATTTTGTTGCTCCTATATGAAGTTTAATAATTATCTAATATTTTGCGAAAAGATTAGTATTAAATTTTAATGTTATTGGGATGTCGTTATTTGATTTATTATTAAGTTGAGATTTTGGAACTTAAAGATTTGAATTATTTAAGTTATTCGAAAGGGTTATTTAGTAAGGAAATTAATAATAACATCTTTTTGTGCATTCAAGTTTAATTAGTTTGAGAAGCTTTAGGACTTAATTATTTTGGAAGGATTAATTAAATAGAAAATTTTAAATATTTAATTTAGTATTTTCATTACTCATGTTATTATTTATTAAAATACAACAATTACTTATTGTTTAGAAAATAATTATTGAAAAGGGAAATTAGTCTTTTGAATTCTTTTAGGCCTTTAGAAATTAATTCAAATAGGGAAAATAATATTTATTTTAATCAATTTCTTGCATGTGCATGTGGGGGTTACAAAATAAATTAATTTATGGAATTAAATGTTGGAAATCTTGGCATGCAAATGTTGTGCAAGAGTTACAATTGTGAATGGAGTATTTAATTATTATGGCTGGCTTTTTGGAGGGAAGTTTTTGGCCATACATTTCTTTTGCTCTGAAAATCACATTTCTCTGGTTATGAAGGTTTCAAAGGAATTTGGGGAAAACTCTGGCTTTTGGGTAAACAAAATTGAAAGGATCGTTCGATTCATTTGGATTGGATCTCTTGGATTGATATCTCGTGCATACAACTTTTGTCTTTGTTTTTTATTTTCAAAAAGCGAAAGAGGTAGGGACTCTGGTTATTTCCCCTGCAGATTAAAATCTCTCTTTGATTCAAATGAAAATCTATTAGATATTTTTATTGTGATGAGAAAATGGAAATAAAAATGTCTGAAAATTGGGGAAATTAGATTGAATAAAATTGTGAATCTGGGGTCAGCCTGAATTTTATTGTAAATCGGTGTTTTGGGTATTTTGAATTGGTATAGTTTTTGCCTGAGAAACTTACTATAATTCTGGTTTGCTAGTCTCAGTATCAATATATATATATATATATATATATTCATTCAAAACAAATATATATATACTCATGCGATTTCATATTCGTTTTTTTTTTTTTTTTTTTTTTGCGTTTCAATGTTTTTTTGACTTTTCGGTTTATCAGAGTTTAATCTCCATGTTTGTTGTTACCGTGGGCACTGTGGGAGAGCCCACCCACGACGCGGGTGGCTAAGCCCACGACTATGGGGGCTCACCCACAGCCGTGGGTAAAACCCACGGCTCCCTCACTATTTCCTTGTCGTGCATATAATACTCTCGACCTTATTAAAAACTGGGTGTTGTGCATTGGTTATTAATTAATGTTTATTTCCGTCGATTCTATATTTAAAACGATTCATATATATATATATATATATATATATATATATATATATATATATATAAACTTGTTTTGGTATTTTGCCGTGTTCGGTTATATATGCGGAGTTGTATATGTTTTAATATAGATACAATATATAAGATTTGTTTTAGATTGGTTAATTGCTATAATGTAATTATATATGTGTGTGTGTGTGTGTGTGTGTGTGTGTGTATACTTCTTTTGAATTTGGAAGCCCTTCTTTTTATTGTTATTGATCAAGATCATGTTAATGAAATGGTAATAACGTATAATGCAATCTTAAATGGATGATCAATGAAATGTTGGTCTTATAGTGTAATTAGGAATATAATGGATTTTAATGATTTGAATTTGTTATATTAGAAAATTAATGTTAAATTTAAAATAACGTGGTATAGATGTTTTTGTGGTCTCCTTGGTATTATATTGTATTCCTTTATGTTTTACCTTATGAGACCATGGTATTGCCTTGTTTCTTGCCCATTATTGTGGATTCATGGTCATGTTGTTTAATGCATTTAGCTTCCAGAGGCTAGGATAATGTTTGTATTCCCATTTGAGTATGTTTATCATTGTCCTTGAATGTTTGAGATTAGTGTCTTGCATGACTTATATGATAGTCAAGCCTTCATTGTTGATCATTGTTGTACTGCTTCTCCTGATATTTTGGATCAGTGGAGTTTTGTGTGCTAGATGGTCATTCCTAGCCTATTGTTGTTACTCCTTTTGAAGATCTTTTCTAGCAAGTGGACTGAGCCTTTCTATGGTTGAAATCCTTGTCACCTTGTGTTTTTGGTGTCATGGCCTTGTGATTTATATTTGTTGATTCCTGGGTGCAAGTCAAGGGGGAGTGGCTTTCATTGGGGTCGGGACCCAAAGTGGTCGCCAGGGTAACTTAATGGGAGTTTTGTAATCAAGTGAAAACATAATTAATGAACTTGGGTGGGTAGTTAGTTCACATTAATAAAGATAAGATTGTTGCCTCTTTTGCTCGTAAACGCTCGTAAAGGTTTGGGGTAAGTAGAGAAGGCCTGAAATGGTGTCCACCAATCTTGTCCCTTCGAAAGGTTGGTGTGGTCCACTAGAGTTTGTATGGGGTCTAGGGCTCGAGAGAGGTTACCAGGGTAACTCAAGATGGGGGCCAAGACCTAATGAAGACCTACCAGGGTAACTCATGACAACCTAGTGATGACACTCTTCCCTATTGCTACCTACTGATAACTTGTGTCTTTTTATCCTTCCATGGATTGCTTTGTGCCTCCGGAAGTGGTTGGTTAACTTATGTTGGTTTATCCTTCTGTGGATTTCTTTGGGCCTCTGGAAGTTGGTTATCATATTTTGTGACTAGTGATGTTACTGTTGTGAGTCTTTTGTGTAATTTGTATGGTTGATTCTCTTGTGAGCCTCATGTATACTCTGTCTTGTGGATTCTCTTGTGAGTCTCTGGTGAGTATAGCTTTGTGGATTATTTTGTGGTCCTTGATTGGTACCTTTGTATGTTTTCTTCCTCCTTGTCGGTCTGACTGATACCTCCTAGCACGGGGGTGGACCTATTGGTACCACATGGTTGGGTGGAGTGCTTTTCGTACCCAATGGGTTTTGGCTCCTTCAGCTGCATGTTCGAGGAGGCTCGTGAAAAGATTGAAGACTGTTATTATTGCACCAAATTTATGTATTTATCCCATCATGGGACTCTTAGAGATTTGTAACTTGAGGGTCCATTGTAATATATTGTATATTCATATGTATAATCTTCAAAAATGTAATATGTATCTTATGTAAATGATCAACATTGTAATTTGTTTAGCAGTTTTTTGTTGGGTTTATTGGATGATGTTCAACCATGAGTTACATAGTTATGGGGCCTTGACGATAATTGCTAGTTGTTAATTGTGTATCACTTTTTATCTTGATGGATGTATCTCTCTTTCTGTAATGTTATCCTTTATATATATAGAAACTAAAAATAAAAAAATATTCGCATTTTCTTTGTATTTGTTGTTTAAGTCCTCTTGGCCTCATAGCGGAGTGTGACATAAATCATACATATTTTCATAAGTCGTCACATCTTGCACACACAAGCATGTTAGTATCATAATCCATATAAGTGCATCCATACACATGAAAATCACATCACATATATACATAGACCCGTTTCATAATGGAAACATGAATGTAGACATCATATTAGAATCACATAAAAGACATATAGATTGCTGCAAGAAAAATGCATCTCATATATATCAAAAAAAAAAAATCAGCTCATGATATAATATCATAATGTATGTCCAAAATTGAGCTCACAAGCTCTATCATACATATGTCTACAATACAAAAATAGCCTATGAGATACTACCACCCTCTAATTGAGAAAGTGCCTACTGGCCAAACCCTGAGGCTCTTATACGTCCTTGTTCTTTCCGTGATGGTGGTGGTGGCCCCATAGGTCTTGAAACCCCTCCTGATGGACTAGATGATCTATATGAGTGTGACTGTCCATATTGACTTTATGTGTAACTAGGTGCCCTTTGATTTGGAAACAACACACTTTCGTATAGATCTCTCTAGTATCGAACATCTTGACCAACACAGACTACTGAATTGTTGTTTTTGGTTGATTTTTTTGCATCAATGTTTTGGATCACACTCTGTGATCCATCATCAAGATGAAAATAAACTCAAGAAATAGAAAGAAAAAACTAACTATAATGCCATATCAGCTGAAGGTTCTTGTACTATTTGTTGGAACCTAAGAGATGTTTTCTCAACTCTTTGTGCTCTAATCATAGGTGCATCTCTCTTAGCTTTTAGTTGTGCCAACACTACCTATGTTGTATCCCTCTCCACAAGCAATAAGTCCCCTCATCTTCGAGCCTTATCATGCTTTAGTAATGATGTAGCCAGTTGTACCTATGAGCCCACATCATCTTCGCCAACCTCAGTATCATTCATAAAACCATCCTCCTACTATTGTCCTATATACCACTCTCCCTAGGTTGATCCTCCTACACTTTCTCTTGTGTTTGTACCTACACCTATACTGTTGGCTGAATAACTAGGTGACAACTCCCCTCACTTCCACCTCTACCCTCTCCTCCATCTCCATCTCCATCTCTCCCTCTGGATCGACCTCTCCCCCTCTATCCTCTCCTTGACTATATCTCTCAAGGCATTGATATGTCTCTAGAGGTCCATGAGGTGTGTGGGGTGATAAGCTAACCACCAAGTGTCATAGATCAAAGTCGTCCTTGAATTCACTACATTTGCCGCTGCTCCCTACTACACTGGGGCTAATGGATGAAACTTTATTATAGCCACATCATGGTTGATCATAGTCCCCATGCTACAATCTCTAGATGGTATCAAGAAAACATAGTCTTGCCAAGGGGTACATGCTATCTCTTGTCGAACTACTTGAGCACTCACATTGACAACTGACACTCAATGGCATGAATAGTTTGTATTGTTTGACCAATTAGATATTGGTTATGTCTATAGTTAGACAAATACTCTACATTATTTGTCCACCCCTCACAATGTCTCCACGACCTTTGGGTAAAGGTGACTAACATATCAAGCTCATCCTACCAGCATGCTTTGTTACCCAACTATCGATGGGTAACTACCCCTGAATAGTTGTACACATAAGGAAACTCTAGGCCTCTCGCTCTGTAATAGACTGACATGGTAATAGTGGCATGCTCCCATGCCCAAATATGTAGTAGCATCACAATACATCTGATTGATCTGTTAGACACAACATGTAATTGATGAAATAATATAGCTAGAACACATGACCTCTAAGTGAACCCAGTCCCATCAATCATCATCTACTAATAAAACCTGCCCCATCCAATAGGGAATCCATGATCTCACCTATCTGGAAAAAGCACCCTTCCAATCATTGATGCTAGTACCACTTGATGGTATGATGAAAGAATAAGTATCCAGTAGAATAATGAGAGGTGGGGGGGGGTGAATTAGTATATTGAAAAACTGATACAAAGTTCCCAAGCTCAAACTTAGTCAAACAAAGTAAACATATCTCAGTCAAGATCAATATTCTTAGGAATACTTGACATTAATTGGTTTAACTGTTATGAGAACTTTTAACAGTAAACACCTTCAATCTTGTAAACATCAACAATGCTTAATCTTAACTCAACATATTCATCTCTCAATGCTTCTACTTAACATGCCTTATCAAAAATTAACCAAATCAACAAATAAGATCACAACCACAAAAGTATTCACCACTTGATACAAATTTTTATACTTGGAAAACCCAAATAGGTAAAAACCACGATGAGATGGGACTCACAAGGATAGCTATCTGAACTCTTTCGAAGTTCACCCTTTTAGGAGCCAAAGCCTGTTAGAGCTTTACAATAAGTCCTATTAAGAACTAATTCCGGTTAGGAATCACTCGGTTAAGGGGGATTTACAAATATGCCTTGTTAGAAGCACAATACCCTGTTAGGAGTAACCTCACTGGAGGATTTAAGAATCCAAGCTAATGGACCACCTTGTTAGAGGATTTAATGAGTAACCAAGCTTGTTAGAGCTTACCTGGTTAAGGGATTTTACTTCTGCTGTAATTGTTAGAAAATAACTAGTTTTCTTGATCTGTCTGAGTAGAACTACATTTCCTTGATCAGATCCTTCTAAGCTTCAATTTTCCTTCACTAAAAAATGCAGATCCATTCACTGGTTGGGCAACCACATACTGAATAGGTTTTCAACCAATCTTGCCAACAACCTTTACAAACAACTTCATCGACCTTAAATACAAATCAATTAGGTCGGTAACACAACAAAAACCTAATTCTCATTATTGAGATTACAAACAAGTTGGTTCAATCTTGACCGTTAGAAATCATGACAATCTCTTCACATTCTTTAAGACAATTCCAACCACTCCTTGATCACCGCTCCATTGGACTTTGTAACTCATCACGAGCTGTGCATCAAATGCAATCCACTTTGCTCCTTCCCTAGACAATAAGCAAACACACCAAACCAATTTGAATTTATCCTCATACAATGATCACATGTGTCTCCATCATTACCTCTCATCAGATAATAAACCAACAAACTTGATCAGTTAGGGTTTAACAACTGATAGGGTTTACTGATTACATTACATAGAAAGGTTTGACCCTTTACACCGGTTCACCTGTTCAACTCACAAACTTTACATACCAGTTACAACATCATCTACAACTCTCTTCTTACTAGTTACTAGCCAATATCAAAAACAATAATATCAACAATAACACGAATACCTTTTACTGGTTCAATTGACATCAATGACAGCATATCATTAATGCAATCTCTATGCAAAATGCCAATAAACTCAAAATTCCAACACCACTCATAATCATTGATACTGATCCATAAAGGTGTCAAATTTGATGTCATAATCATCAATGCTTAGGTCATCAGTCATAAATAGTCATGCCAATGTAAACTCTCTAGTGTCTGTTGGTAATTGACGCTCATCTAGTGGATACTGATGCGTGAATAATGGTCTAGGGTTGTCATTGATGGCAACTCTCCTTGAAGATCCTATCTGGTAATCACAAATTTTGATATCCAGAAGTTATTGTGATCTAGTGACAGACTACTGGTAATTCAGGTTGAGTAGTGCAGTTTTGGTTCGGAAAATTTCTGGTGATTGCGGTGGTGAGATTCATGCATGGGATGATAGGGCTGACTAGTGCAGTCACCGGTTAGGAGGGACCTCAAAGAGATCAATCTGAACTGGTCAGCAAGAGTAAACACAATGGAAACATAAGGATATGATGGAGCCAATGTAGAACCGAATGATTTATTTCATGAAAATTGATTACAGTCAACCAGTAACAATCGGGTTCTAGAAACTGACTCATTGGCGTGCTAAAACATGCTTAATTACATAACATGTCACAACAGGGACTTCAAATCTTAGGATCTATATTCCATGTTCTGTATCTTAACTGATCTCTTCTTATCTTCCATTCTAATGCTCATTTACAATGATTTATATGATCCAAGGGGATCCAATCGACCCAAAAGGGATCAAATGCCGATGAACAAGAGCTAATGTGTAAAAGGAATAAGGCCGACCTCCGCCAAGGAAATTACTCCAGAAAATCCAAAGGATGAAGTGAGAATTGTGAGGCCTCACCTCGACTCAGTCTGACATTCAGTGGATTTTATATTTTAGACTATTATGGATACTTTATTTTGATGCATTTTGAGACTTAGAACTTATATGATTTCAGGATTTGGATAACATTGCTATGATTTGATGATTTACTTATATGCTTTATGAGATAGAACACTACTTGATTGTTAGATAGGATGATATTGCAATGATAGATGTCGTTATTGAATTTGCAGGACTTTACTTTGAATATAGAAATATGATGTATGGTTAGTTTATGTGAATTGGGATGAAATTGCTTATGTGAAATTGCTTGGTAAAAGTTGTATTTGATCTGTGCAGATGAAAATTGTATGCAAGTAATGATGTGCATTGTTATATTATTGAATTATATTATAATTGGATATGTGAAAGTACTAATGTGTATATTGAGATGCGAAGGAAAATTTACCATGTGACCATGGAAAATTACGGAGAATCAAACCTAGACTTATGTATGTTCGTAAGCCAGGGTTTGTCTATTTGGAGAGACAACACCCCGTTCGTGTTGTATTTTATTCGTAGCAGTATATGTTGCATGAGTGTTAAGTGTTATTTAAATTTATTGTGTAAAAACCTCAAGAGACAATTTCATGTTTTATTTTTGTAAAAGTGTTTTATTTGTGTCACTTGACACGTGTGTATTTAAATTTAAATGTTTTATTTTGTCTCTTGGTGGGAAAGTGTTTAATTATAGTTTTCTTAAATAAATTAATGTGTTGTCATAAATACTTTGGAAATATAATATTTGGAGTGGTCAACTTATGTTTGACCCGAAAATAAACTTCAGAGGGGTTTAAAATGAGTTAAATGAACACCTAGGGGTAGTTTAATAGGGTTTCCTAAAGCCCATAAGGTATACCTAGGGGTTAGGGGTAATTTTAGGCAAGTTTCTACTTTATAATGATCTTTTTAACGCTTTAAAAATTGGTTTTTTTGAGTTGAGCGAAAATTGAAAATTAGAAGTTAAATCTAATCAAGATTTTTCCTTTTGGAATGAGAGTCTTTTTGCATTTTTGCTTTCTTTCTTCTTTTTGGTTTTTTTTAGAATCCTGTGAGAACTCAGAGAGTGAGCTTCTTAAGGAAGATTTTTGAGAATAGGAGGGTAATCACCCACTCTCCATTTTTGGAGACAGAAGAAAATTTGAAAAGAAAATAATGTTATGGAATAGAGAAATTGAATAAGGGTAGAAGGAAAAAGATTTGTGGATTGGGCAGCTCTTCATCAAATATCATAATAACCTTTGGGCAGATTAAGGTTGGTTTCAATTATTATTTTAATGTCTTCTTCTTGTTATGTTTGGAAGTTGTTGGTATAAGAAATCTGTGATCTTGAAAGTTTGTGTTAGAAAATCCTTTGGTATTTTTGCTTTATGAATTGTTGTGTTTTGGGAGTTTTCTCAAGATCTCTTACTCTTGGGAGAGAAGAGGATCTTGAGGGTGGTAGCAGTGACAGCCCTCGAGTGAGAGACTCTCTTTTGAGAGCGATCACAAGGGATCTTTGTGTGACCCTTGCTGCATGGCCTGTTTGTGCAATGGGGGTCATAAGGAGGGATATAAGGCTAGAATGCCTTTTGGGGGCATAAGGAATAAGGGGTTGAGATTCTTGATATTATTATTGTGCCATGAGGTGGCTTCTTGTTTATTTCATACTTGCAGTTCTCCTCAGGGTATTGGTCCACTACCACCCTTTGAAATTGTTCATCACCAGAGTGTGGTGCTGTGAAAGCCAAGTTGGGAATGTGTCTGGAAAATCTGTATGCATTGCTTTCTATGTGTATGCCTGTTTGTAACCCGTCTAGGATTTGGTTCTCCGAGCTCGGGGGTGGCTACCAGTTAGCCTAGGCTGGGAGGTGAGCACTCCGTGGTCATATTTATGTTTATCTATTATGCAGGAAAGACAGGAGAAAAAGAATAGGAACCATGAAAAAGACACTGAAGATTATTATTGAAGATTCTTAAATTCAGTTGTAGATGTTTGTTTAAAATTGTTATAGAAATATGCCTCATTCATAGAAAAGAGAAGCAAGTTGTATTTTGTGAAAGTAGACTTGAAGTTTTATTGTTGTGACTGTTCAGAGAAACATCCTGAAAATTGGTAGAATATCTTAGAGATGTTTTAAAAAAGAAAGGCTTGTTATTTCTACTTCTGGTTTTTAGAAAAAGAAAAGTTAATTTGTGTTGCATGCAAAAGCTTCTTTGAATTATGAAAAAAAAAGAAAAAAAGAATTGTTTTCATTTAAATTTTATCTATATTTTACTTGTGGCAAAATAGAAGTTTATTGATGCTGAAAGATTTTAAGTATTTTAATGAAAAAAGTTGTTCTATGTAAATATTTTATTAGAGGAAAAAAATCAATGAAATTCTTTTTATTCCAGAAAAGTATATTGTATCTTTTAAAAAGTATTTTAAATTGTATTTCAGTTAGCATTGATTTAAAAGCTTATATATATATATATATATATATATATATATATATATATATATATATATATATATATATATATATATATATATATATATATATATATCTATATAAACTTAATGCCTTTCCCTTTATTATAATAGTTTAAAAAAAAATTGTATGTAAATCTCTTTTAAAAAATATATATATTCATATTGAAATATTTTCACCATTTTTAACTGTGGATATAAATTTATATAAATATAAATATATATATATATATATAAATTTATATATATATATATAAATTTATATATATATATATATATTTATATATTATATATTAAAAAAAAAAAAATTTTTTAAAAAAAAGGGAGAATGTTATTGGGTCCTCGCGGACCCCATTGTGTGTACGCACAGTGGAGGGCCGTGCGGCGCCCATTGTGTGCACACACAGTGGAGCCGCTTTCGGCTCCCACTGTGTGGACACACAGTGGGGAGCCGCTAGCGGCGCCCACTGTGTGGCCACACAGTGGTGCCGCGGCGCCCACTGTGCACTCACACAGTGGCGCGCGGCCAAACCCGCCTCCCTTCCTCCGCAGCCTGCAAACAAAAAAAAAACATGGCCGCTTTGGGGTCTTCGGCCCAGCAAGAAAATTGTTTGTAACAAAAAAAATATGGGTTAAACCCTAGCCCGGGTGGGGCTAGGGCAGATTGGTTTAAAAAATAATATGTTAATTAGTTTAGATAATATATATGTGAGAAAATAGAACCCTAATTAGGGTTGGGAAAAAATATGGAATAATATTTAAGAAGTTAAAATGGCTTTTGAATTAGAATTAAAATATTTAACATATATGTAAACTATATATATATATATATATATATATATATATATATATATATATATGAATTTTGATCATAATTTTGGATTAAGTATTTAATTATAAATATATATATATGTATATATAAATAAATATATATATATATATATATATATATATATATATATATATAAAATTCTGGTTATAATTTGGAACAAGTAATAAAGAGAAATTTAAAATGGATGGATAGACAATGTATTCATATGGGAGATTAAATTAACTTTCCTCTCCTATTTCTTTTAGCTTGATTAATTTAATAAACCTAAGGACTAGGTGTCTCTTGGAGATAAAATTAAACCAGTTAGTCTTACGCAATTAAAATTTAACAATTTATCGATGCTTAGTTCGTTTCAGAATTAGCTCGAATTTAATAATGGAAATTTCAGTAACGCTTGTCGCGAGAGTGAACTTGTTAATTAATTTAGTATGTTTTTTAAAAGAAAAATTTGTTCCATTTTGCCCTAAATTTTGGGCATGACATTTTGGTATCAGAGCAAGGTTTCCACACTAGGAGCCTTACTCACTTACGTTTCGCCTTAGAATATTTTAAATTATTTTGTTAAATGGAATTTTGAATTTAATTGAATTTAATTATAAAAGAAATAAATTAATTGTTTTGTCTTATTTTCCTCTTAGGATGCCTCCGTTGACGCGACAAGCTCGCAAGCGCGGACGGGGTCCTAGACGTGTGCGCATAGCACGCGATGAGGTAGAGAGGGAGGCATCGGTTCCAGAGGAGAACCCAGGAGCACCTCCCGAACAGCCAAATGAACCTAACCGTGACATTTTAGCAGCCATTCAGAATCTTATTGGCATTGTTCAGGAAAGGATCCCAGCAGAGAACCCTCAGGGTAGGAGTCATGACTCTGGGAGTCATAGGTCTGTTGATAGAGAACGAAGCAGGAGCCCAGCTCCGATTCCTGTAGAGAGTCAGGGTGGTAATGAGCCAGAGTCAGTGCATATGCCAGGACCACCTCCAGCGGTGGAACCAGTTTATTTTGAGAGAGGTCATCGAGATCCAGGGGATCTCATCAGGGAGGTCATGCGCCTCCAACCACCATCCTTCGGAGGTTCTACAGATGGAGTAGAGGCCGAGGCATGGCTTCTGAGTCTTGAGAGGTGCTTTGCATTGCGTTCATATGAGAGCAACTTGAAAGCACGTGTTGCAGTTCATCTTCTGAGAGGGACAACCTCCACCTGGTGGAGACAGGAAGAGTACAAATGCGGATTAGTTCCTAATACACTCACTTGGGAGATATTCACAGAGAGGTTCCGTGAGAGGTACCTATCAGAACACTTCAGGCAGCGTCGTATAGACGAATTTCATGATTTCCAACAAAAAGGCTTGTCAGTAACCCAGTATGAGAGTAAATTCTTTGAGTTGTTGCCATATGTAGATTATCTAAAGGATGAGAAACTTCTTGTAAACTGCTTCATCAGGGGATTAAATGTCAGTATAGCCGGGCCTGTTAGGATGTCCGCTCCAGAGAGCCTTCGGGTTGCTGTAGAGAAGGCACTGATTGCTGAGGAAATTCAGGTTAGACCACAGGACAATAGGGATCGGTTTCAGAACCGAAATCCTACACCTCAGACTTATGGATTCCAGAAACCACATTGGAAGGGGAACAACCGAAATTCTCAGGGGTTCTCCAAACCCCCTCCTCCACAACAGACACCACAGAACCAGAGGCAGAAGCCTCCACAGTATCCGCAGGGCTCCAAGCCCAAGCAGTGGCAGACTCAGGGACAGAAATGTGATCAGAGAGCACAGGGGCAGTACACACAGCCGGCGGGGACTCAGCAGTCCTCCAGGGGTGGGTACAGCGGATCCAGTAGGACAGGAGGTCAGTCATTCTCTAGGCCTCAGGGTGCCCAGTTCCAGGCACGGGGTGCTTGCTTTACATGTGGAGCCATGGGGCATATGGCGAGGGATTGCCCTCAGGGACAGGTAGTAGGGAGTCAGCGGATGGCCGCTTCAGAGCTGACAGTTGGTGATATGGGCAGGTCCCATAGAGTATTCGCAGCGGTTGACAACCGCCAGGCTGAGCATCAGGCCACGGTTATCAAATCTTCAGGTATAATCAAAGGTAACAATGTATCTATTTTGTTTGATTCAGGAGCTACTGACTCCTTTATATCTCCATTGGTTGTGGAGCGTTGCGGGCTAGTGGCAACTAGGCAGGGTGTCAGTTGGGAAGTGGAATTAGCTTCAGGGGCTAGAGTGTCAGTGGAATCAGAGGTTAGGGCATGTCAGCTGCAGATTGGCAAGACCACCACTTTAGTAGACCTTAGAGTGACTCCACTTGGATCTTACAGAATCGTACTTGGCATGGATTGGCTTTATGCCCACAGAGCCAAGATGGATTGCCGCCTGAAAAAGATCGAGTGTGAGGATGATCATGGTTCGCCCATAGTTATCACCAGGATACAGAAGCCCGTGTCTCTTTGTATGATCTCCGCAATGCAGCTTAAGCGGAGCATGCAGAAGGGATGTTAGCTTTTTGCTATCACTATCAGAGACAGAGAGGAAGAGGAGGAAAAAGAAACATCGCTTGATGACTATCCTATCCTTAAGGGATATTCAGATGTATTTCCTTCAGAATTACCGGGAATGCCTCCCCGCAGAGAGATTGATTTTCATATAGACCTAGTACCAGGAGCCGAGCCAGTTTCCAGAGCACCTTATAGAATGACCACAAATGAGCTTAATGAACTTAAAATCCAGCTTGAGGAACTTCTTGAGAAGGGTCATATCCGTCCTAGCGTATCCCCATGGGGTGCACCAGTCATCTTCGTTAAGAAGAAGGATGGATCTCTCCGATTGTGTATGGATTATCGACAGCTAAATAAAGTAACCATCAAGAACCGATATCCTTTGCCCAGAATTGATGATTTATTTGACCAGCTTCAGGGTGCCAAAGTCTTTTCCAAAATAGATCTGAAGCCAGGATACCATCAGTTGAGAATAGTGGAAAGTGATATCCACAAGACCGCATTTCGCACTAGATATGGTCACTATGAGTTTACCGTAGTCCCCTTCGGACTTACGAATGCCCCGGCAGTTTTTATGAGCCTCATGAATGGGGTGTTCCGTACCTTTCTGGACCATTTTGTTATTGTGTTCCTCGATGATATACTGATATATTCTCGGAATGAGAAGGAGCATGAGGAGCACCTGAAACAGGTATTGCAGTGTTTGCAGGATAACCAGTTGTTTGGCAGCCTATCGAAGTGTGCTTTCTTTCGATCTGAGGTCAAGTACCTTGGACACGTTATTTTCGGTGATGGGATCTCAGTCGACCCATCAAAGATTAGGGCTATTATGGATTGGCCAGCGCCTACCAGTGTGACAGAGGTCAGGAGTTTCATGGGTTTAGCAGGGTATTACCGACGTTTTGTCGAAGGTTTCTCTAGAGTCGCACACCCTATTACTTCTCTTCAGCGTAAAGGGAAGAAATTTGAGTGGACAGAGAAGTGCGAGAAGGCCTTTCAGGAACTCAAGAAGGCACTTACTAGCGCTCCTATCCTTGTTGTACCAGATCCTTCAGTTGACTTCATGGTTTGTACAGATGCTTCCTTAGAGGGTTTAGGGGCAGTTCTTATGCAGGGTGGTAGGGCCATAGCTTTTGAGTCTAGGAAACTTAAGACTCATGAACTTAATTATCCCACCCATGACCTTGAGCTCGCAGCAGTAGTGCATGCACTTGTGAGGTGGAGACACTTCCTTTTAGGACATCACTTCGAGTTGCATTCAGATCATCAGAGTCTTCAGTACATCTTCACTCAGCCGAACCTTAATGCACGCCAAAGGAGATGGATGGAGTTCTTGTGCGAATATGATTTTGACATTCACTACATCAAAGGAAAGGAAAATGTAGTTGCAGATGCCTTGAGTAGGAGACGTCATGAGGTTTACACCATATCCATGGGCACAGACTTGAGAGACCGTATACTTCGGCACTTGTCAGAGGATGGATGGTATGCAGAGGTTTGTCAGGTATTACATTCTTAGGTTACTCTATAAGGGAAATATGTGGATTATTCTTTGGAGTCCGATGGACTGTTACGCCACAGAGGGCGCATTTATGTACCTTCCTCCGGAGGGTTGCGAGAGTTCATTGTCTCGGAAGCTCATAGAGCTCCTTATGCAGTGCATCCCGGGGTTAAGAAGTTGCATGTTGACTTGAGGCAGTTGTATCATTGGCCGGGAATGCGGCAGCTCATTGCCGAGATAGTAGCTCGATGTCTTGAGTGTCAGAGGGTCAAGGCGGAGCACCGCCATCCAGGTGGGTTGCTTCAGTCTCATGCTATACCAGAGTGGAAGTGGGATACTATATCCATGGATTTCATCATTGGTCTTCCTATGTCTTCTCATCGCCATGATGCTATCTTGGTGACAGTTGACAAGTTGACCAAAGTAGCTCACTTTTCACCAGTTCGTACTACATTCACAGCTCCAACAGTAGCACAGGTGTTCTTGCGAGACATTGTTAGACTACATGGCGTACCCCGCAAGATTATTTCTGACAAGGGTTCTCTTTTCACTTCTACCTTTTGGAAGTCATTACAGGCAGCTATGGGCACTAAGCTCAATTTCAGTACAGCCTATCACCTGGAGACAGATGGTCAGACAGAGAGGGTCAATCAGGTGTTAGAGGATATGCTTCATATGTACGTCATGGATCATCAGACCCGGTGGGAGGAGTACCTTCCCTTAGTGGAGTTTGCCTATAACAATGGGCATCACACTTCCTTGGGAATGCCACCCTACCAGGCATTATACGGCAGGCCTTGCAGGATGCCCTTGAGTTGGGATCGCATAGAGGATAGAGTTGCTATTGGTCCTGAGTTAGTTCGGGATATGGAACAGCAGGTGGATTTGATTAGACAGCGTCTCAGAGAGGCTCAAGATAGACAAAAGAAGTATGCCGATGCAAAGAGGATAGATCGTAGTTACCTGGTTGGAGACAAAGTTTTTTTGAGAGTGCGACCGCATAAGAGTCCAATCCGTTACGGAAAGGGTTCTAAGCTCGCACCTCGATTTGTAGGACCTTTTGAGATTCTGGAGAGGATAGGTCCAGTTGCCTACCGTTTAGCTTTGCCACCTAGCCTGTCACGCATCCACGATGTGTTTCATGTTTCAGTTTTGAGAAAATATATCTATGATGAGTCTCACCTTTTAGATTGGGATGCCTTGCAGGTGGAGTCGGACGGGCAGCTAGCTTTGGAGCCCATTCGCATTTTGGCACGCCAGACATTGGCCCTTCGAGGTCGAGAGTTGGACCAGGTTAGGGTCCAGTGGGATTGTTATGATGAGGTTACGGCTTCATGGGAGGACACAGCACGTATGAGATCAGAGTACCCTCACCTCTTTGATGAACTCCAAGAGGAAGTTCATGCCTAGAGGGGGAGGATGTGAGGCCTCACCTCGACTCAGTCTGACATTCAGTGGATTTTATATTTTAGACTATTATGGATACTTTATTTTGATGCATTTTGAGACTTAGAACTTATATGATTTCAGGATTTGGATAACATTGCTATGATTTGATGATTTACTTATATGCTTTATGAGATAGAACACTACTTGATTGTTAGATAGGATGATATTGCAATGATAGATGTCGTTATTGAATTTGCAGGACTTTACTTTGAATATAGAAATATGATGTATGGTTAGTTTATGTGAATTGGGATGAAATTGCTTATGTGAAATTGCTTGGTAAAAGTTGTATTTGATCTGTGCAAATGAAAATTGTATGCAAGTAATGATGTGCATTGTTATATTATTGAATTATATTATAATTGGATATGTGGAAGTACTAATGTGTATATTGAGATGCGCAGGAAAATTTACCATGTGACCATGGAAAATTACGGAGAATCAAACCTAGACTTATGTATGTTCGTAAGCCAGGGTTTGTCTATTTGGAGAGACAACACCCCGTTTGTGTTGTATTTTATTCGTAGCAGTATATGCTGCATGAGTGTTAAGTGTTATTTAAATTTATTGTGTAAAAACCTCAAGAGACAATTTCATGTTTTATTTTTGTAAAAGTGTTTTATTTGTGTCACTTGACACGTGTGTATTTAAATTTAAATGTTTTATTTTGTCTCTTGGTGGGAAAGTGTTTAATTATAGTTTTCTTAAATAAATTAATGTGTTGTCATAAATACTTTGGAAATATAATATTTGGAGTGGTCAACTTATGTTTGACCCGAAAATAAACTTCAGAGGGGTTTAAAATGAGTTAAATGAACACCTAGGGGTAGTTTAATAGGGTTTCCTAAAGCCCATAAGGTATACCTAGGGGTTAGGGGTAATTTTAGGCAAGTTTCTACTTTATAATGATCTTTTTAACGCTTTAAATATTGGTTTTTTTGAGTTGAGCGCAAATTGAAAATTAGAAGTTAAATCTAATCAAGATTTTTCCTTTTGGAATGAGAATCTTTTTGCATTTTTGCTTTCTTTCTTCTTTTTGGTTTTTTATAGAATCCTGTGAGAACTCAGAGAGTGAGCTTCTTAAGGAAGATTTTTGAGAATAGGAGGGTAATCACCCACTCTCCATTTTTGGAGACAGAAGAAAATTTGAAAAGAAAATAATGTTATGGAATAGAGAAATTGAATAAGGGTAGAAGGAAAAAGATTTGTGGATTGGGCAGCTCTTCATCAAATATCATAATAACCTTTGGGCAGATTAAGGTTGGTTTCAATTATTATTTTAATGTCTTCTTCTTGTTATGTTTGGAAGTTGTTGGTATAAGAAATCTGTGATCTTGAAAGTTTGTGTTAGAAAATCCTTTGGTATTTTTGCTTTATGAATTGTTGTGTTTTGGGAGTTTTCTCAAGATCTCTTACTCTTGGGAGAGAAGAGGATCTTGAGGGTGGTAGCAGTGACAGCCCTCGAGTGAGAGACTCTCTTTTGAGAGCGATCACAAGGGATCTTTGTGTGACCCTTGCTGCATGGCCTGTTTGTGCAATGGGGGTCATAAGGAGGGATATAAGGCTAGAATGCCTTTGGGGGGCATAAGGAATAAGGGGTTGATATTCTTGATATTATTATTGTGCCATGAGGTGGCTTCTTGTTTATTTCATACTTGCAGTTCTCCTCAGGGTATTGGTCCACTACCACCCTTTGAAATTGTTCATCACCAAAGTGTGGTGCTGTGAAAGCCAAGTTGGGAATGTGTCTGGAAAATCTATATGCATTGCTTTCTATGTGTTTGCCTGTTTGTAACCCGTCTAGGATTTGGTTCTCCAAGCTCGGGGGTGGCTACCAGTTAGCCTAGGCTGGGAGGTGAGCACTCCGTGGTCATATTTATGTCTATCTATTATGCAGGAAAGACAGGAGAAAAAGAATAGGAACCATGAAAAAGACACTGAAGATTATTATTGAAGATTCTTAAATTCAGTTGCAGATGTTTGTTTAAAATTGTTATAGAAATATGCCTCATTCATAGAAAAGAGAAGCAAGTTGTATTTTGTGAAAGTAGACTTGAAGTTTTATTGTTGTGACTGTTCAGAGAAACATCCTGAAAATTGGTAGAATATCTTAGAGATGTTTTAAAAAAGAAAGGCTTGTTATTTCTACTTCTGGTTTTTAGAAAAAGAAAAGTTAATTTGTGTTGCATGCAAAAGCTTCTTTGAATTATGAAAAAAAAAAAAAAAAAGAATTGTTTTCATTTAAATTTTATCTATATTTTACTTGTGGCAAAATAGAAGTTTATTGATGCTGAAAGATTTTAAGTATTTTAATGAAAAAAGTTGTTTTATGTAAATATTTTATTAGAGGAAAAAAATCAATGAAATTCTTTTTATTCCAGAAAAGTATATTGTATCTTTTAAAAAGTATTTTAAATTGTATTTCAGTTAGCATTGATTTAAAAGCTTTTATATATATATATATATATATATTTCTGAATAAACTTAATGCCTTTCCCTTTATTATAATAGTTTAAAAAAAATTTGTATGTAAATCTCTTTTAAAAAATATATATATTCATATTGAAATATTTTCACCATTTTTAACTATGGATATAAATTTATATAAATATAAATATATATATATATAAATTTATATTTATATATATATATATTTATATATTATATATTAAAAAAAAAAAAAAATTTAAAAAAAAAGGGAGAATGTTATTGGGTCCTCGCGGACCCCACTGTGTGTATGCGCAGTGGAGGGCCGCGTGGCGCCCACTGTGAAGCCGCTTTCGGCTCCCACTGTGTGGACACACAGTGGATGGCCACGACCGCCACTGTGTGGCCACACAGTGGTGCCGCGGCGCCCACTGTGCGCTCACACAGTGGCGCGCGGCCAAACCCACCTCCCTTCCTCCGCAACCTGCAAACAAAAAAAAAACATGGCCGCCTTGGGGTCTTCGGCCCAGTAAGAAAATTGTCTGTAACAAAAAAAATAGGGGTTAAACCCTAGCCCGGGTGGGGTTAGGGCAGATTGGTTTAAAAAATAATATGTTAATTAGTTTAGATAATATATATGTGAGAAAATAGAACCCTAATTAGGGTTGGGGAAAAATATGGAATAATATTTAGGAAGTTAAAATGGCTTTTGAATTAGAATTAAAATATTTAACATATATGTAATATATATATATATATATATATATATATATATATATATATATGTATCTATATATATATATGGATATATATATATATATATATATATATATATATATATATATATATAGATACATATATATATATGTATATATATGAATTTTGATCATAATTTTGGATTAAGTATTTAATTATATATATATAATTCTGGTTATAATTTGGAACAAGTAATAAAGAGAAATTTAAAATGGATGGATAGACAATATAGTCATATGGGAGATTAAATTAATTTTCCTCTCCTATTTCCTTTAGCTTGATTAATTTAATAAACCTAAGGACTAGGTGTCTCTTGGAGATAAAATTAAACCAGTTAGTCTTACGCAATTAATATTTAACAATTTATCGATGCTTAGTTTGTTTCAGAATTAGCTCGAATTTAATAATGGAAATTTCAGTAACGCTTGTCGCGAGAGTGAACTTGTTAATTAATTTAGTATGTTTTTTAAAAGAAAAATTTGTTCTGTTTTGCCCTAAATTTTGGGCATGACAAGAATCAAAGGGAAGGTCGAACACATGCCAAGGAACAATGAAATCAATGCTTAGGGCTCCAGAAGGTACGGAAAAGATCCAGTAGATCACCAATGCAAATAGGTCTAGGCAACCAGTAACATAAAATTGTCTTGGAAACCGGTAGTGATAACTTGCTAAAAAATGATCCAAATGCTCCGCAGTTTGGGAATAACGTAGATGATCAAGTCTTTAAGCAAAATCCAACTCCATAGGTTCTGGTGAGCCAAATCCGGGAAATACAAAAAGAAATGTTGAAACTGCAAACAGAAAGGAAAACAAAAAGAAATATTTCTGGGTGATGCAAGATTACCACGAACCGGGGATGCTCCTACATCAAACATCTGGGTTTATTGAAAAAAAGTGAGTCTCTCACTTTGCTGGGGTTAGAGGAAAACCAAGGTTGTCTACCTCTTCCTAAGAAATCCAAGATAAATCTTCAACTGGTCTGCCTTTCCACTTTACAAGATACTCCATATACTGACTGCTCCGAATACTATGCCCAATCCTACTATCCAAAATGTCTTCAATTTGATCCAGTTCCTTTCGGGGAAATTGTTTGTCCAAGTCTGCTATATTGTCCTCATTGAATTCTGGTTCATGATACTGATGTAGATCTGCAATGTTAAATACAGGTGAAACACTCAGACTATCCGGTAACTCCACTTCATATGCATTTCCAGAACTAAACTTTTTCAAAATCTTGCGAGGTCCAAACTTCCTCATCTGCAACTTGTTATAAGTCCCAACTGGGAATCTTTTTTTTCTTAGATACACCATCACTTCATCGACAACTTCAAATTCCTTATGTCTCCTCTTCTCATCTGCTTTCTCCTTATAATTATTGTTCATGTCCTCCAAAAACTACTTAACTTGAATATGTAAGTCCTTTATATGATTTGCAAATTCTTCTGCTTCTACACTTCTCCGGTCTTCACTACTAATATCTTTGAGTTTTGATATATCTTTGGGGTGTGCTCCGGTAACAATCTCAAAAGGTGTCCTTTCGGTACTCCTGTTTACTGAATTATTGTAGGAAAACTTTTCTTGTGCAAGAATCAAATCCCAACTTTTGGTTTTGTCTCCAAATAAGCATCTTAACAAATCTCCCAAGCTCCGATTAACTACTTCTGTTTGTCCATCAGTCTGTGGGTGAAAAGTAGAACTGAACTTCAAATTTGTCTTCATCTTCTTCCAAAGTGTTCTCCCAAAATAACCAACAAACTTAGCATCTCTATTTGAAACTATGCTCTTAGCTAATCCATTCAATCTCACCACTTCCTTGAAAAATAAGTCAGCTATATGCACTGCATCTGATTTCTTCTTACAAGGTATGAAATGAGCCATCTTCGAGAATCTATCCAGTATTACAAATATAGAATCACCCTTTCCATGTTTTAGGCAATCTAAGTATGAAATCCATGCTTATATCTTCCCAAGGTCTCTCTAGTACTGTCAAAGGTTTATACAATCCCACATTCTAACTACTACCCTTTGCAACTTGACAAACTCTATAACTTTGCACATATTTCCTAACATCTTTATGAATCTGGGGCCAAATGTAATGCTCACTCACCAATGCTACTATTTTATCAACACCAAATTGTTCGACTAATCCTCCACTATGTTTCTCCTTTATCAGATTCTGCCTCATAGAACTCTTAGGCATGCATAACTGCACTCCTCTGAATAACATCCCATCCTGAATAAAGTAATCCAACCACTCGCTTCTATCTACCATAACCGGTTCTCTACATGCTCTCTAGGGTTCTGCAAAATCTAGGTCATCATCATACAAGGTCTTCAACTCCTCAAATACTAATATGTCACTCTCATCTTTGTCAGCAAATTCCTTCTTCTACTCAATGCATCAACAAATTTGTTTGATTTTCCACTTCTATGCTTCAACACAAAAGTGTAACTCTGCAAAAATTTTACCCATCTCACATGTCTCTGATTCAACTTACTCTGACTGTTCAAATACTGCAAAGCTTGATGATCCATCTACAACACAAACTCCTTAGGAAATAGGTAATGTCTCCACTTCTTCAAGGCTTGAACTATGACATAAAATTCTTGATCATACACTGAATATCTCTTCCGGGTATCATTCAATTTCTCATTGAAATAAGCTACCACTCTCCCTTCCTGACTCAAGACTGCTCTGATTGCTATTCCACTTGCATCACAATCCACTTGAAATAATTTGTTGAAATCCAGTAAAGCTAACACGGGCTTCTCTATCACTCTCAGCTTCAATAGTTCAAAACTTTTGTTTGCTTCGACGGTCCACTTGAATTCCTTCCTATCTCCACTCATTGTCTCAATCATAGAGTTACAAACTGAACTAAAATTTCAGATAAACTTCCGGTAGAAACTAGCCAATCCATGAAATGATCTTACCTCTCCAATGCTTTTCGGTGTAGAACATTCAACAATTGCTTCTACTATCTGAGGGTCCATCTTTAAACCATCCTTAGATATCACAAATCCCAAATAGACTAATTCTTCCTTCATGAAAGTACACTTCTTAAGATCTATCAACAACTTTTCTTCTCTCAACCTCTACAAAACTTGTGTCAAATGCAACAAATGCTCCTCTTTTGTCTGACTGAAAATCAAAATGTCATCCAAATATATAATAATAAACTTACCCAAGAATTTCTTCAATACCTCATTCATCAGTCTCATGAAAGTACTCGGTGCATGAGTTAACCCAAAAGGCATCGCCAACCATTCATACAGTCCTTCATTTGTCTTGAATGCTATCTTCCACTCATCTCCTTCTTTGATCCTGATCTGATGATATCCACTCTTCAAGTCTATCTTTTGTAAAGTATTTGGCTCCACTCAAACAGTCCATTATGCCATCCATCCTAGGCAAAGGAAATTAGTATTTCACTGTGATCTTGTTTATTGCTCTAGAATCGGTACACATCCTCCTTTCTTCTTAGGTGCTAAGACTGCTGGTACTACATAGGGACTTAGACTTTCCCTGATCAAACCTTTCTTCAACAACTCTTGCAATTATCTATTCAACTCTTCATTCTCTGCCTGCATCATACGGTGTGTAGCTTTGTTAGGCAAACTAGCTCCAAGAATCAGGTCCATGCAATGAATGATACTTCTCATAGGTGGTAATCCATTAGGTACATTATCTGATATGATGTCTTCATACTTTGTCATCAACTCTTTTATCTCTTCCAGTTGTTCTTCTTCATGCTCCGTGCTCTCAGTCTTCTTAGGAACTAAGGCAAAAGACACATTCTCATGTCTCATTCCATCCATGCATTTCCTTCCATCTACCAAACATATTCTAGCATTCATACTGACTTCACTCTTCAAAGGTTCCTCCAAGGGTAACAAGGTTTTCTTCATCCCATTGGCCATAATAGTGTATGTATTCTTCCTCCTATCATGTATTGTATGTCTATCAAACTGCCAAGGTCTACCCAACAAAATGTGACAAATATCCATAGGCATACTATCACACAAGACTTCATCATGATAATTTCCAATTTTCAATTCAATCAAACATTGCTCACTTACTAACAACTTATGATCATCCCAAATCCATGCTATCTAATAAGGCTTAGGGTGTTTCAATCATTCCAAATTCAACTTATTCACCATCTCTTTTGAAACAAGATTATCTGAACTACCACTATCAATGACAACTTTACAACACTTACTAGATACCTTACATATGGTCTTGAAAAAATTCTTCCTCTGCAAGGGTTCTTCATCTCTCTTGGTATGACACAAAGCTCTCCTCATTATCAATAATTATCCATCTTCCGGTTTATTGGCCGATCCGGTGGGGCTTTCTTCCACCACTACTGTTCTTCCGATATTCTCTATCTTCTTACACTTGAAAGCACGATGTCCTTCTCCTCCACACTTATAGCAAGTTCCTCTAAACACTCTCTTGTCTTGTCTTCTGTCATCTTTTCCAAAATTATCATTCCGATAGCCATCTGGTTCTCTCCTCCGGTAGAAATTTCTATCATCTTTCCAGTATGAATTACTTTCTTTGCTTACTTCCTTGTCCTTGTCCTAATTTGTATAGGTTCCTCTATCTCTGGTATATCTTCCTCCTTGAAATCTTCCTCCGGAAAACCTTCCACCTCTACCTCTCTGCCTCTACTCATGTCTTTTGTTCAGCTTCTCTTCTCTTTCAAGGCATACTGGTAAGCTTCTTCAACACTCTACAATTTGATCAAACTAAGTTCTTCTTGTATAGACATCCACAATCCATTCAAATATCTTGCAACTTTTTCAACTTCATCATCAACATGTCTGGATCTGATATTCAACTTGTAAAATACTTCGGTGTACTCCTTCACACTAGATTCCTTCTATCTCAAATTCTACAACTTTTAGAACAAATTCACTTGATAATCAACTGGCATAAATTTTGATTTCAACTTAGCAACCATTCGATCCCATGTTTTGATCTTCTCTTTACCTCTTCTCTATCTATCAACCTGCAAATGCTCCCACCAAAGAGATGCATGACCCTTCAACCGGGTATAGAAATATTTTACCTTTCTTTCTTCTGCGGTGTTCTCAAAATCAAAATATTTCTCCATCTTTGAGATCCAATCCATCGATTCCTTCGAATCTAAATTTTCATCATATTCTGGTGGGGTAAAATGAGGTTTAGTATTCACCCTACTCAAAAACCTCAAACACCTCTCTTCATCTGGATCAATCTTTAGTGGGTTTACTTGTTCTATTGGGGCTTCTTCTCCTTCATCTTCACTCACATCTTCAATATGTCGGCCTCTTCTCTGGGCTGTCTTAATAGCTTCCAACCAAGTTGCAATTCCTTGCAACATTTCCATCACAACAAGGTCTGCATTCCCACACACTCTACCATTCATATTTCCTCTTCGTGCCATCTTCACGCCAGTCCTCTGCAGCTGTGGGTCGGATCCAAAGTAG
The DNA here is from genome assembly GCF_030272615.1 of Cryptomeria japonica. Classification (NCBI taxonomy): domain Eukaryota; kingdom Viridiplantae; phylum Streptophyta; class Pinopsida; order Cupressales; family Cupressaceae; genus Cryptomeria; species Cryptomeria japonica. The sequence continues at coordinate 723,331,655 of NC_081413.1, read as the reverse complement.
GCCACCCTACAATGAAATTTCTCAGGATAACACAATTCTGGAATGAAAGCTCACTCTGATACCACTTGGTGCAGTCACTGGTTAGGAGGGACCTCAAAGAGATCAATCTGGACCGGTCAGCAAGAGTAAACACAATGAAAAACACAAGGATATTATTGAGGCAATGCAAAACTGAACGATTTATTTCATGAAAACTGATTACAGTCAACTGGTAACAACTGGGTTCAAGAAACCGACTCACTAGCCTGCTAAAACATGCTTAATTACAGAACATGTCACAACCAAGACCTCAAATCTTAGGATCTATCTTCAATGTTCTATATATTAATTTATCTCTTCTTATCTTCCATTCTAATGCTTACTTACAATGATTTATATGATCCAAGGGGATCCGGTCAGCCCAAAAGGGATCAAATGCCGAAGAACAAGACCAAACATGTAAAAGGAACAAAGTCGGCCTCCGCCAAAGAAATTCCTCTAGAAAATCCAAAGGACAAAGTGAGAATCAAAGGGAAGGTCGGCCACATGCCAAGGAACAACAAAATCAATGCTCAGGGTTTCGCAAGCTATGGAAAGGATCTGGTTGATCACCAATGCGAATAGGTCCAGACAACTAGTAACATAAAATTGTCTCGAAAACCAGTAGCGATAACTTGCCAGAAAATGATCCAAATGCTCCGCAGTTTGGGAATAAGGTAGATGATCAAGTCTTCAAGAAAAATCCAACCCCACATGTTCTGGTGAGCCAAATTCGGGAAATACAGAGAGAAATTCTGAAACTACAAATAGAAAGTAAAACATAAAGAAATATTTTTGGTTGATGCAAGATTGCCATGAATCGGGGATGCTCCTGCATCACCGACATATAAAAATTATTTTATCATGTTTTGGGTGATCCAATTGGAGTCGATTCATGATTAAACGTTATACTACATGTCAACTTGATAATTGTCTAGTTTGTGATTGTGGATATATAAGATTGGAGTAGAAGATATTTTTGGTGTATGTTGTGAAGTAGTATGAGCAAGTTGTGATTGAGAAATCCTTTAGTGTAGTTTCACGTGTACATTCGTGATCTGATAGCCAATTGAGATAGAAAAAAGAGTGGAGTAGTAGAGGTGGCATAGTCAGACTTTATGCACTTAACTGAAACTCATCCATGCATTGTTTGATGCTATTTTGGAGTTCAACAATTGTAATTCATCATTGTACAATATTTGTAAGGCAGTGAGCCTTTTGGGGTTGTAGCCCTTATTGTATCTTGCACTAGTACATTTGGGGTTGAATTCTGATGATAATTCATCGGATTTTTGACTACATTTCATCGGAAAACCAACCAAAATCATCGTCGGATGTTCCGACATACTCTAGGCCGTCAAAATTTTGACGGAAACCAAGACACGTCCGACAGTGAATGTGACTGCCATTCCGAAAAGCCAATATTGTCGGGCATATAACATGCCCATCAGACATGTTACTCTTTGTTGTCAGAATTCTGACAGTATTCTGCCACCCATTCGACAAGCCAATACTGTCGGGAATATAAAACTTGTTGGCTTCAAGCCTTCGCTTCAAGCATATAAACATTGTTGGCATATAAAACTTGTTGAAACTTTTAGAGAGTAGGAGCTAGGCCTTAAAGAAAATATCAGATTGCTATCCCCACTTACCTTGATTTTTAGAGATTGCAACCTCTCTACTAATGAATTATAGATTTGTTTGAAGAATAAAGAGTATTCATTCTTTTAATGAAGTTAGAGCGTCTACATATTTACAATAGAGGCAAGATGAAAGTCCTCTAGAGCCTTTCCTTCAAGCTCCTATGCTTCAACTCCAACCTCCATGGGGTCCTTTTATTCTTTGTTGCTCCAAAGGACTTGGACTAGGACGAAAGTCCTCTAGAGCCTTTCCTTCAAGCTCCTATGCTTCCACTAAAACCTCCATGGGGTCCTTTTACTCTTTGTTGCTCCAGAGGACTTGGACTAGGCTACTTGCTAAATAGTTCCCTACATGCATTGCCTAAAAAAGTAATCTCCTATGCACTCTTAAACTTGTTGGCTTCAAGCCTTCGCAACCACTTTGGTCACGCTTTGCAATGCAACACCTCATCCAATAGTTTTGCGACCATCTACTCCCACTTTCACACTCCTTCCTTACCTCTACATGATCTCCCCTCCTAGAGATCTCTCTATCCTTTTGCTACACCACCACACAACATCCTCTTCATGAAATTTTACCTTCTTTGTGTCTGTGACCCCTTCTTGAACAAAGCTATGCCCCTTTATCAATACCAACTTCATCAACTCCTCAAGTCCTCCCCATAAGAATGTTTGTGCCTTCACACCATCCTTCTCTCCTCTAGTCGTATTGATCCTCTCTTTTTGTGTTGCCTCTTCCATTATCACATCCAACCTAACCATCGTCTTTGCGTTCTTGGCCATCAATTGTGTCTCATGATTGCTCTTTGCCCTTGCTCTCCATTGAGCAATATTCTTTGTGTCTTGTCCTCTACCCATCTACTCATGATGGCAATCAAGCCCTTCCTTGCACCTACCCAACAACCATTGTGCTAGAAGATACACCATCAATTTCCTTACACTTGACTATCTCAAATCAATTATTTTACCTAACTATCCCAAATGAACAATTTTGCCAATCCATCTCAATTCAACAATTCTACCAATCTTCCTCAATTTAGCAATTCTACTAGACTACCTCGACTCAACAATTCTGCCAATGCCTTCTCTGCAACCTCTCACACACGTGCCAAATTGCCTCCCATTGATATTTTTGTCAGCGGCTCTTACTCGAGCAAAAGAGCATATAAGAGCATTTTTGCGCATACAAATGCACCATGACATAACTATAGACCCATTAGTTCAAGAGATGAATGATAATGGATCAAACAATTTCTTATATAAGCAAGCTAGGAACAATCTTGCATATTTAATTGCTAACTTCCCAAGACTATGAATACAGATCAATCATAAAAAGTCCTAAAAGATATACACAACATCAAAGTTACTATGAGTTGGTAATAAAGACTGAGCTAGTGAATATTCTACTCCCAATATGACTTTTAAGACATCATTTATTTCATAAAGTCAATCTTAAACATAAATATCACCAATTTATTAATCATATGAGATATTGTTATGATATTTAAATATGCTAATAAACAAACTAGATTCAATAAAAAGTATAGGACTTCCCACCTATAATCCAAGATACTCTTCTTATTAGGTTCAACGATTATTGAAATAGATCTCATCCCTAGATAAGCTCTAGAGAACTCAATCAACAACCATTGCAAAACATATGTACTATCATATAAATGCAATCTTATACACCAATTTGTACCGATAAGAATACTATACAATCCCGTAGGCAATACAATCTAACAACTATGCAAGAGGATTTTATAATAACATCATATTAACAAACCACATAGTAACAATCATTTAACTCCCCTTTTGATGGCTAACATACCATATGATATCTAACCTAATGTTTATTCAATTTATAATTAACCACAAGAATCATTAACTACTCAAGACTTTTCAGTTTCATAACAATTATCGATCCTTTAAAGATCTCATATTTAATTTGAGTCAATCAATATTCAAATCTTTGATTCTTTAGTTATTTAATGCACAAATTTACTTAATTTTTCTTAAATCTAATGATCATAATTGCATGTGATTTGCACCAAGGGTTGTCATGAAACATTAAAATAAGTATAGTTTATGTAGATTTGGATAATATAAGCATTATCAACACTATGCACCCAAGATTATGTTAATTTGTCTATACAGAAAGTATACTACTGTATTCAACATACTATATGTATCTATAGTTTTTCTTTATGACTATAATTTTATATATAAAAATAGAAATTATATAATATACTTTGAATCGCCTCAATACTATGAGAATAAAGCATCCTACTCCATTATTCTTTCTAATATTGATCTTAAAACTCTCTACATGTGTATTTATAAAATAATTGCTTTAGTCAATCGATATGTATTAAAAGAAATGAAAGTAGATAAGACAGTATCATCTGATAAACAATGAACTCTATAATAAAGGTTGCAAAAGGATTCCCTTGGTGGTCATACATATACTTCACCATTATAAGCTATTTATAACTAACAGTCATAAGCAATGTGCCAAGGCCAATAAAGTCGACTAGGGGATGGAGGAAAAGGTACAAATCTGAACAACAATTGCAAATGAAGTGGTTTCCTAAATAACTAGATTGCATCTAATTTCCCTCTAAAAAATTATGAGAAACAATCTAAATATCATTAACACTCATAAAGGGATCCACACACTGGTATGCATGCAAAATATGATAACAAGGAGAGCAAGTGTGAACTGTATGACAATATTCCTCAAGCTAATGTGATCGCCGGTCATGCATAAAATGAATTTGTTGAAAAGGCTTTAGAACTTTCAAGAAAATAGATTTTCCAATATCCATAAAATAGAACAAAGCATGAGGATTCACAGAAAAGGCATAGATCTAAGTTATAGATTCTTATTAGTTCTAAGAATTATAGTTTAAGATGGGTAATGACCAGTATCAAAGACATGGAAAAGAACTAAATTCACGGAGCAGTTATAACATCATCAAGGATGGCCATACTTATCTCATTCAAACTGAGATCACTCTTTATCTTACTTCGGATCTCTTCTCTCTCCCCTCACGTCCTTGCATTCTTATTTGCTTCCTTTCTTCCCATGTTAAAGGATCAACTCCACTGACCTGTAACGTATTCTTCCCATCTTGCTGCCAAAATAATAATCAACCCCAAGCCTTCTCTCAAAATCATTGTTGAGGCCCCTTATGATCCTCCTCCCTATTCACATGATATCGTTTCCCTTTTATTTCCTCCCTTCGCTGCTAATATTGGCTTCTTATCTCTCTTATCGTCTTAACACAGGATTCACTTGTTTCAAAGTTCAAGCTTTTGTAAGTCTAGTAAGTCAAGTTTCTAACCAGATTTATTGTGTTCATAATGGAATTATCCTACATTGAAGATTGCAAGATATTTATGGTTTTCTTTTCCAAATTGTACTCTCAAGGAATGCTCTCAGAGTCCTAAGGATAACAGATTGTACTCTTGTGGGTAAACTTGTTCAAGGTAGGTTTTAACCTTGTGTGTCAATGTGGTTTAATACCAAATTGGTGGTGTAGACATCTAAAAATGGTCAACACTTGCGGAGTCATACTTTAACATTTGCGCATTGCCTCATTTTAGGTTTTTGCGTCACATTAACATTTCTCCTATGATTCGCACTTGATCTTTATCATTTGCGAGCATCGAGTCATTCTTCTACATTCTTCATTTGTCTCGCTTTCGAATTCGGTCTTGTCGACAACAACTTTTAGTCATGATTTTGGTCAATCTTATCCTGTCGCATCAATGTGCGTGTTCATTTGTCATCATTTTGGACATCGTCAATCCTAATTAGGGTTTTGTCCTCTTATCAATCTTGTCATTTTGCGATCGATTTGTCATCAATTGTTGTCATTTTTCAATCTTGTCATTTTGCGATCGATTTGTCATCGATCGTGGTCTTTTTCAATCTTGTCGTTTTGCAATCCATTTTGTCATCGATCCTTGTCCTCTTGTCAATTTTGTCATCGATTTGTCATCGATCGTCATCGTCCTTCTCAATCATGTCAATTTGGGTCAATTAGTCATTGTTCCTCGTCAATTGGCACATTTATCAATCAAATCATTTATCGCATTGGTCATTTATCAATTCAAAATCATGATCGACATTAATTATCTTTTGTCAAGACCTAATTGTCATTCTCGCATTGCTAATTCATCTTCTAGGGTTTCATGATTTAATCATTTAACCCTGTTTGTCATTTCTCTCTCTAGGATTAATAAATTATTTATTTATCCTAAGTCTTCTCATCGCAATTAAATGTTCATTTAATTGGCTAATTATTCCTCTTTTTGTGAATTAATTAATAAATGACAAATTATTAATTAATTCACTTAATTTCCTATTTTCCATCAATTTCTAATTCCTAATTTTCATCAATTTCAATTTTCTAATTTTCTAATTTCCTAATTTCAATTCTCTCCTATTTTTCTCCTAATTTCATGGGAATGACATAGAAATTTGTCATAATTTGTCATAATTGACAATCAATCAATTTTGACATAGAAATTTTTCATAAATTGTCATTAATTATCAATCAATCAAATTTTGCATAGAAGGTGCATAATTTGTCATAATTGACATGTTTGATTTGCAATTTCCATTCGAATTGAATCATGCTAATTTGGTCTTTTTCTCCAATTTCTCTATAAATTGGATGAATTTCTTCAATCCCAACTAATGAGAATGAGAATAATCAGGTTATCGAATTTCTAATCAATCACGCTTTGAGTACTCTTGTGCCAATATCCATCTTGCTTTCACATTAGGTGTGTGCACTTGAAGGTGAGATCCACAAACAAAGGCTATTTGGAGAAGAAAGAAGGACAATGGAGCCGCATGAAGGAGCATTCAAGTCTACATCTGGTTTGCATAATCTTTAGTATTGAATGTTTTTATTTCATGTCTCTATTGAGTGTGTTTTAGGATAGATCATTGCATTTGTGCTTTCGTGATTGAGCTAGATTAGTTTTGATATGCTTTGATGATTTCTGATTTCCTACCTCACATTAATTGGTGAACTCGATGTGAACTAACCCCCTAATTATGCTTTTGAGTGCTTTTGAGATGTTTTGCAGGTCAAAAACCCAAGAAACAGGGTAATGCAGGGCGTTCTGGGGACTTCTGCGCTTGTGTGAGACAACCTGCGCCTGTGTTACACATTTTGTGCTTGTGTTAATGACATTATACACTTGTGTCATGAGTTCTGCGCCTGTGTCATGAGTTCTGCGCCTATGTAAAGTCCAGAACAGAGGTAAAAAGGCAGTGTTTTGCTTAAAAATTTGTTTTGTTTTTGCATTCTGTTTTCTGTTTTTTGGTTTTTGGTACTAATTATCTGTGCAACATCTTGGCATACGCATGACATAGACAACAAATGAAACTCCTAACATGTTTTATGCAGAATCAATAGTCAAAGAATAAACACCTCAAACTTCTAACTTGGGTTTTGCAGGTTGCCTTGGAGAAACAACTAAACTTTGTGTTTGTCATTAATGTTATAGGCACCTAGTATGATTTCTAAATAGGTTGGAATGAACATGTTTTTGCTTTGATTGTTGAGTGTGACATTGGAGTAGGAGAGTATGCTCTCATCCTTCTTAGGGTGATCATAAATCTAGATCTTCGATACCATGCTCTTTGTTTTGATTGTGTGTCACCTTTAGAGGGCTTGCCTTCCCAACCATTTGCTTTTGCAAGCAAGTGATAATCGTGAGAAGGGAACGACCCAAAGTGAGTACAGCTAGAATACCTTGGCATTCTAACTCACTATAAACAAATACTTGATGAGCAAAAGCTTTGAAGGAAGGGTTACGTGGGAATTGTAGTTACTTGGGAAGTGATGACCCTTGAACTCTTTCTCATATCAACATCTAAGTAGGACCTCATGATCTAAATTGTGCTTGTGCGACTACATTTGTTTGGTATCTTGGTGGGCTTAATGTCTCAATCATACTTGCATGACATCAAGGAGTAACACTTAACAGAAATCCTTACTAAACACCTTGTTTTTAGAGGCCAAAAAACCTTCTAGTTGCTTGAGAAGGACAAATTTAGATACTTGGAAGAGATACTAAGTTTGCCATGGGGAGATTTCCATGGGGACTGATGCTTGGCTGCCTTGAGAAGTGAGTGCCGTGGAGGGGAGTCCGTGGGGTCAAGAATCTATGTATTCTCCTTGAATCCCATAATGAGTCTACCTCTCAAGTACCTAATGTCCTTGCTTACCATAAGAAATGTGTGAATGAGCATGATTGTCTTGAGTCTAAGTGGAAATATCTTGTCTTCTTTGATTGTCAAAAGTTGAATTGCATCTCATTTCAAAACAAGACAAATTGATTCCAAACAAGATTAAACATAAGAGCATTTCATCCAACAAAGTTCAAAACGCCTTCAAACATGGTTGTCAAACATTTGTCAAAATCTTGTCTCAACATTTATGTCACTTAGATTTAGGTTCATCCTAGGTTTGTATTTTGCAAGTTCATTGTCAAGGTTAAGTTTCATCTAAGTCATACTCCTTTGCATATCAATAAGGGTCATCCATTTGCATATGTCCTCTTGCATTAGAGTAATATCATTATCATACATTCATATTTGCATACCCTAAGTCCCATTATTAAGCTTAAGTCATTATCATATCATAGCAATTGTCCCTTTGCATATAGTGTCAAAACTAGGTCTTGTCATACTTGAGTAATCCATATCTTTGATAAACCTTAAGTCATTGTTAGGAAGTCTGGACCTTATCAAACCTTTTGTCCTTTTGTCCTTTGAGGTCTAGACATCATTTCAATTTCCTAAAGGTCTCTTTTAGATTTGCATTTCAAAAGTTTGTCAAAATCTTCAAAAACAACCAAAAACATAAATTGCATTTTCATCTATTTAGTTTGCATTTAGTGGCATATCATATATTATCCTTCAAAAATTCCAAAAATATTGCATTTGCATAAGTGACATGCCTGTTGAGACAAGGTCAAAATCTAAGAAGATGGGCGAACCAACGTATCAACCCATGGACAACATAGCAAATTCGCAGTTTCAAACTAGTCAAACAGTGCAAGTTGAAGGTTCATCAAACACATCATTGCCACCATATGGAATGGTTCAACTTGGACCACCTCCATTATATGAACCAGTGTTTGTACCCATGAAACCAGGACATGGGAGTGTTCCACCAACACCAAAAGGAAATGCACCTTTCAATTGGAATCAACCAAACATGCAACATGACATTCAAACTCAAACATTATATGAGGAACAAACTCTTTCACAAGGATTTGGTTCAGATCAAGGCATTCAACAAGAAACAAATCCAAATGTCCAACCAGATTCTTCATCAGATTCTGATGCTTCTGATGATGTTGATATGTTCCTTCAAGATCCAAAGTTAACAAAAAGGATGGATAAATTATTGAACAAAGTCTTTAAGATGTTCCCGCAAAAATATATTAACATGATGAGTAATGTGGCTTCCTCAAATGAGAAAATTAATGTGCAAACACAGCAAGGTAGTGAGCTGTTAAGTTTCTCTTCACATCCAAATGAAGAAAATGTGCAACAAGAGCTTCAACCTACCTTGATGAGTAAACGTACTTCAAAGGCGTTGACAGTGACTATTCCTCAAAAGTCACCATTTGAGACAATAAATAATCCATTATTCAACACAACGCCTGTAATACAAGATCAAATGAAGACCATGCAAGTATTGATAATGGTTCCTCAACAAGAAGTGGTTCCTCACATGCGTAAAGTTGAATCAAAATCTAAGATGCAAGAAAGCTTCACGACTGGAATGCCTAATATCACTAATGTTCAAAATGATTCCACAATGCAACAACGTTCTTATGTCCCATTAAGCTCAATATATTTGCCAAACACTATTGTGACAGATCCTTCTATAATGGTGACACAAAGAGCTATGGATAGTGGTATGCACCAACAACAAATGTTGCAACAATTAAGTAATATGCAAATGGGACAATCGAATGTGCAAACAAGCAATGCATAACAACAACAATATCGCAGTCGACAGCAAATTGCAGCGCCTTCTACTTCATTACAAGTTAATGCAAACCTGCAACCATCACAATGGATTGGACAAACAACATAGCAAGCTAATGCAAGTGCCATACCCCACCTTAAGGAGAAACAACAAAAACCACCTAAACAAAGTTTTTTGCAAATGATGGGATTTACACCGCGATGACAACAATTGGCACAAGGTCAGCAAATTCCGATTCGGTAGCATCAACAACATGTGCCTCAATATGCGCTAAGACAAACAAGTTATCATGCTCCACAACCACAATTGGCACCTGTGCAACATCAACAATATCCTCAATTGCAATATCAACCTAGGCTGCAAGAAGCACAACAACATGGTCAATATCAAGGCATGGCACTACCACAACAACAAGAGGTGTACCAAGAACATTATATGCCGGAGACACCAAAGACGACAATTTTGGAGTATCAACAACCGATCGGAAACACGATGTATCGGCAAAGAGTACCTACCAGGATTATTAATGATGAACCTCCAAAATTGGATACAATTGCACAACAACTTGAGAAATTGCAACGACAAGTTGACGCATTGGAAACTAAAGGAACAAAGAAGCTGTATACAGATCAAGATTTATGTCCTAATCCATTTGATAAGAGTTTATACATGCCTCCATTCCCTAAGCATTTTGAGGCACCAAATTTTGAGAAATATAAAGGGAATGGCAATCCAAAAGATCACATTCAAGCATTTTTCGCGGCATGTACTGAAGTGAGCTATGAAGAAACATATTTAATGCGCTTATTTGCATGAAGTCTCACGAGACAAGCCATGGATTGGTATTCGCATTTGCCAAGAAATATAAAGACTTGGTCGGAATTGGCTCAAAAGTTTATATCTCATTTTGCGTTCAACATTGATAGTGATGTGACTATGTCAAATTTATGTAACACCAAGCAAAAGCAAGGTGAACCATTAGTGACTTTCTTGCAATGATGGCGAAGCTTGTATAGTCATTCTTCCCTATATATACCTGAAGAACAACGAGTGAATCTGTTTATCCAAAATTTAGTCCCAGAAATGATCTATGAGCCCAAATTGAAAAGTCCCAGTACTATTGAGAAGCTCATTAAGAAAGGGATGAACATTGAAACTGTGCTTGTAGCTAAGGGAATTATTAAGCTCAATAAAAACAGTGACAACACAAATAATTCAGGGGAAAATAGATTTTTGGTATAAAAACAAGAATGTCACTAATGATGGTGTTGTTGATGCAAGAGTGGTGAATGCAAATCAACCCCCATTCACAATCAAGAAATTGAGTGTTCCTAATATGTCAACGATGGAACAAAATTGAACACCAATGAGCAATGTTACTCAACAACCGCAATACCAATAGCATGCTCAACAATATAATCAACAACAAGGTCAGCAACAAAGCCAACAACGCAAACCTTTCCGATCAAGAGATGGGCCTCCTCGACAATTTACGCCATTGGGAGAGCCTATTGAATCAGTAATGAAACAATTAATACAAGCAAAATTAATCAAGCTACCCGATATCAAGGCAGAACCAACGGTAAAGCCGCATTGGTGGAATGATAATGCATATTGTGAGTACCATCGATCAAAAGGACATAAAACTGCGTCATGTTTTCAATTGAAACATATGATTCAAGACTTGTTAGAACAAGGAGTAATTGAGATAGATCCACCCAACATGACCTCTAATACTAATCATACAATTTTCAAAACTCCTTTGCTTGATCATGACAAGGGTAAAGCATCTTCGTCAAACTCTACCCAAACAGCAAATTATACAAACACTGGTTATAACAATGTCATTAATTGTTTTCGAGCGTCAAATGAGTATGTTTCCACCATACAAATAAAAGAACAAGATCCTTCTTGCACAGTCACCACTCGTCGATCCAAAATAGTCTTGAAAGGAGCTCCCATAGCTCCTCCCAAGCCAACTCATGCAAGTCAGTATAATCTCTTGGATCATCTAGGAAGGACACCTGCACAAATATCAATCCTTGAGTTGTTAAAAATGTCCCCTATGCATCGTGTAGTCTTAGATAAACCTCTAACTGAGTCTACTGTCCTGACAGACATTGATGTTGACCAGTTCCAAGCCCGGATAGGACATCTAGCTGTTTCCCAAAATGTCACATTTTCTGATAATGATATTTCCCCTGACAAGCTTCCTCATAATGATCCTTTGCATCTTGAAGTCTTTGTCCATAATTGTAAAATCCAACGAGTCTTGATAGATGACGGAGTGGGTCTTAATATTTGTACCTTGAGAGTGGTTATTGGCCTTGGTTATACAGAAAATGACATTGATGCTTCCAAAAGAATAACCATCAAAACATATGATGATGCTAAGTGTCCATCTAAAGGGATAATTAAATTGCCTATCAGAGTCGGTCCAATGACAGAAAATACTTTCTTGCAAGTCTTAGTCCTTGATCTCCCTTACAATATGATTCTTGGTCGTCCATGGATCCATGCAATGCAAGCAGTTCCATCCACCTATCATCAATGTTTGAAATATCCCTACAATGGAACTAAGATAACAATTCCAGGAGATCCTAATCCATTTCAATTTTGTGCTGCCCTAAAGGATTCTCTGCAACAACAAGTCCCAGTCAATAGAGAAGCCAAATCAAATAGCTATGTGGATCCTAATGAATTATTAGATGCTGTCAAAGGAAAACTGAAGATACAGGACCAAGGATGTGGAGAATATTCAATGGATCAAACATTCCTCATCGGGAATTTACCAATATCTCCAAAATCATATGGCAAACCAAGTTTGTTGCAAAAAGAACCTAAAGTGGTTATGCAATATTAGCCTCCCACTACATTTACAAGATGGGGGGAACTTGACAAAGAAACTTTAGATGATGATGTCATAGACTAGCTTTATAAGGATCCAACCGAGACCCCACCTGTCAAGTTGCCAGTGGAACGGTATGGCAAAGGATTTACTATGCTGTAGAAGAAAGGATATGATGGCTACAGTGGCTTAGGTCCAGACAAGAAGGGAAGGCTAGAACCTATTATACCCAAGATGCGACCTCCAACTTTAGGGTTAGGTTTTGTGCCATTGCGAATTGGATCCTCATCTACCAAAGTGACCACGTGTGGAAAAGGGCATAACTCTGATGATGAAATAGCACCTGAGGATACCCGACCCGAGACTGATTCCAATGAATGGGAGTGGAGTTCTTTTTCTTCTAGCTCCTATGCCCTTGAGAATATTTTTCTTGACCCTGATAATTTGCCTATGGAAGACAAACATGAAATAATTTCTCTTCCTAAAACATGTCCTCATGCTTGGATAGAGTCATTTTGGGACCCAAGCTCCGAATCGGATTCCAGCAGCTCAGACAGTGACACCACGGATGTTTACATCTTTACCATCTCAATCCTCTCCCTCCTTAAAACTGATGATGCCATGCCCCTCACCTATCCCCAACTTATCCAACATGACCAACAAGAACCACTCATGTTGGATTGTTTTCAAAACGACGAAGCAATTGCAGAATTCCTTGGACTACAGGAAGGCATACCACAAGGTGATCATAAGGAAGGATTTGCTATTGATTTGGATTCCACGACATATTTTGGGGAGTCAACTCCCTCTTCCAGTCATCAAAATGAAAAAGGAAAAGAAAAAGAAAAAAATCAAAAGAATAGGTCTTTGAGTGAAAACCGTAAGGCACTCTCTGATCATGCAAAAGTAAAAATAAAAGACGTACCTGCCGGTGAAAACCTCTCTGAGGTGCCCAAAGGTGGAAGAGTGGACGTACCCCTATCAAGTCAGGACAAATCAACATTGCTTGTGGAAATGACCGAGGAAATCAATTTGGGTACACCTGACAACCCTAAGGTCATTCATTTTGCGGCTTCTTTATCAAAACAGGAAAAGATAGATTTTGTCAATTTTTTTCTTCAGAAGAAGATCAGCTTTGCGTGGTCCTATGCAGATATGCCTGGCCTTGATCCAGAGTTAGTCCTTCATCACTTGCCATTGAAAGCAGATGCCAAGCCCCTCAAACAGAAACTTAGAAAGATGCATCCCCAGGTGGCTCTTTTGGTCAAAGTGGAACTAAAAAAATTACTGGATGTCGGCTTTATCAGACCCATTGATTATGCAGACTGGATTTCAAACTTAGTACCAGTTAGCAAGGTAACTGGGGGCATCAGAATCTGTATAGATTTTAGGGATCTCAATAAAACATGCCCTAAAGATGATTTTCCATTGCCAAACATAGACATCATAGTTGATATGACTGTTGGATATGAGATGCTCTCATTGATGGATGGTTTCTCCGGCTATAACCAAATTCGCATTGCTCCTGAAGATCAGCATAAGACCGCATTCACCTGTTCTTGGGGCACATATTGCTGGAATGTGATGCCCTTTGGTCTTAAAAATGTAGGCGCAACATATCAAAGGGCAATGATGGCAATTTTTCATGATTTCATGCATACTTTGATGGAGGACTATGTTGATGACTTACTATGCAAATCTGTCACAAGAGATAGTCATCTAGCCATCCTGGGACCTATCTTTGACCGAATGGTGACCTACAAGCTCTGACTTAATCCAAAGAAATGTGTCTTTGGTGTCATAGCTGGCAAATTACTAGGGTATATTGTTTCTCACCGAGGCATCGAAGTCGACCCTGCCAAAGTTAAAGCAATAATGGATATGCCTCCCCCTTCCAATCTTCGGCAATTAAGAAGTCTGCAAGGAAAGCTCCAATCAATCCGCTGCTTTATAGCTCAGTTGGCAGACAAGTGTCATCCGTTCCAGCATCTATTACATAAGGGAGTTGCTTTTAAATGGACTGAGCAATGTCAATCAGCCTTTCAAGCTCTCAAGGACTATTTGCTGTCGCTGCCTATCCTAATGCCTCCTATAGAAGGAAAGCCATTTATATTGTATATTTCTGCAACTGAAACAACACTAGGAGTTCTATTGGCACAACAAGATGAGAATGGCAAAGAACGAGCTGTTTATTATATTAGCCGGACACTTGTAGGCTATGAGCTAAATTATTCAACTATTGAACGGGCATGCTTAGCAGTGGTCTTTGCAACACAGAAACTTTGACACTATATGTTAAATCACCAAACATTGCTGGTTGCAAAAATTGACCCCTTAAAATATTTGCTTAGCAGAGTAGCTTTGACGGGTCGCCTAGCCAAGTGGGTGATGATCCTCAGTGAATTTGATATTGAGTATATGGAGCGAAAGGAAATAAAAGGACAAGTCATAGCAGATCAACTTGCAGAAGCTCCTATTTATGATGATCATCCCATGTTGACTGATTTTCCAGATGAATCTGTCTTTACTCTTGCATCTTCTAATGAATGGAAGTTATATTTTGATGGGTCCCATACCAAGTTCAGGTCCAGAGCAGGCATCTTGTTTGTCACCCCTCAAGGTGATGCTATTCCCAATTCTTACAGAATAACTTTCCATTGTACCAACAACATTGCAGAGTATGAAGCACTAGTCACATGCCTCCAAGTAGCAGTCCACTAGAACATCACACATTTACAAGTCTATGGAGATTCTCAGTTAGTCATCCGACAAGTCAATGATGACTACGAAACAAAAGATGAAAATCTTATTCCCTATAAGCACATGGTAGATTTCTTCAAGACAAAATTCATAGCTATCCATTTCAGTCAAGTTCCAAGAATGCAAAACAAGTCGGCAGATGCAATGGCTACAATCGCTTCCATGTTGAATATGCCCCATAATATGGACAAGTGTGAATTTTTGGTTGAACAATTGCTTGTCCCTTCTTTTGACATTCCGACAATAGATGTGATGTGCGTTCTTGTTGGTCCTAACTCCCCATGGTACAATGATATATATCAATATTTGAAATCCCAGACCTTACCACCTAACCTTTCCACTAATCAACGCTGAGCCTTTATCCGACAAACGGCCAAATATGTCATCATTGCCGACACCCTTTACCGCCGTTCCTTTGACCATATCCCTCCTCAGGTGTTTGGATTCTGACGAAGCACAAATGGCTTTACATGAGGTTCACAATGGTATATGCGGGGGCCATTTCAATGGTCTAAGCTTAGCCAAAAAGTTGATTCGTGCTGGGTATTATTGGCCCACTCTAGAAAAAGACGTTCATGATTTTGTTAAGAAGTGCTACAAGTGCCAGATACATGGAAATTATATTCATGCACCAGCCCAAGATCTACATTCTATCATATCTCCATGGCCCTTTTCTCAGTGGGGATTGGATCTTATTGGCAAGATTCACCCGACATCTGAAAATGGACACAAGTTCATCATTACAGCTACAAAATATTTTACAAAATGGATCGAGGCCATCCCCATGACCTATATCACTGGTGTTCAAATTTCAAAATTCTTGCTGAACTATATCATATGCAGATATGGGGTACCCCTTGCCATAGTCATAGATAATGGTCGACCTTTTAAGAATAAAGATGTCAAAGAACTCTGTGACAAGTTTCATATTCAACACCATTTTTCTAGTCCATACTATCCATAGGGTAATGGTCAAGCTGAAGCATCCAATAAAACCATTATCAAGATCCTGAAAAAGGTTGTCAATGATGTTGGTCGAGATTGGCATGTACAGTTGAATCCAGCACTATGGGCCTATCGCACTTCTATCCGCACACCTATTGGCGCAACACCTTATTCCTTGGTGTATGGTGCGGAAGCCATTTTACCTTTGGAATTGGAGATTCCCTCCTTGCATGTTTCCTTGCAACATTTGATTGATGATGAGACACACAGAGTCTCCTGGCTGCATCAACTTGAAATGTTAGATGAGAAACGCTAGACAACCCTGACACATTTGCAAGCATATCAAAACCGTCTCCGTCACTCTTATAATAAGAAAGTCAAAGGGTGACACTTCAAACCCCAAGAATGCACAGTCTACTGACATCATCAAGGGCAAGTTTGAACCTAATTGGGTTGGGCCTTTCATAGTGACTGCAGCTTATGGCTCGGGGGCATATCAGCTTGCCACTCCAGAAGGTGAACCTTTGTCCGATCCTATAAATAGCATGCACCTTTGCAAGTACTGGGCATAGTGTTTCTATCAGCACTTCTTCAAGTATGATCCCGAAAAAAATACAAAAAAATGAAAAAAGCAAAAAATACAAAAAAAATGAAAAAAGCAAAAAGTACAAAAAAATGAAAAAAATCAAGAAAATACAAAGAAAAAAGTGAAAAGCAAAGAAAAAAGAGCAAAAAAGTAAAGAAAAATGATTCACCCTCTAGTGAAAACCTAGCAAACAGGCGCTTTGGGCAAGTACCATGGTGAAACCTGGCAATTAGGCGCCATGAGTAATGAGATCATTGCTCTGTCATCTATCATGACTTCTAGCTATGCTTTCTCTTAGTCGGTTTATCATGCCTATCTTTGTCTTGACCCAATGTTCTGTTTCAGGCCTGTTATTGGTCAACATCATTGTCTTACATACTCTGGTTTCTTGTACATATGTTTTGGTCCCGGTCTATATATATGTCTTTCAGATGTGCATTGGGTGTCTTCCCCTTGTCATGATCAATCACCGAAACTTTTAAAAATTGAAAAATATCCTGAAAAAAGTCATAAACATTAAAAAATGTCCTGAAAAAAGTCATAAAAATTGAAAAATGTCCTGAAAAAATCATAAAAATTGAAAAATGTCCTTAAAAAAAGTCATAAAAATTGAAAAGCGTCCTGAAATAATCCAAAAAAAATTGAAAAATGTCCTGAAATAAAATTCAAAAAAATCAAATAATGTCGTGAAAAAATCCCTAAAAATCAAATAAAGTCCTGAAAAAAAATAAAAATGAACAAGACAATTTTTTTTTGTAAAAACTCGAAAAGCAAAAACAAAAACAAGCATTTTGCAATAAATGATCCCTTTGTGCATAGATAGATTGCTGAGCATACATCCAACGACAATCAATTCAACACTACACTTTAATGAAATCATGCGTTAACAGATGAACTTTTCAATCAAACCAGGCATTCAAAACTGATCTAAACCGTCATATCAATCGAATATCGGCATCAAAATCTTTTGTCCTTGTTCCTATTATCATGGGTCTTATACAGGGTGTGGTATACTCGAAACCAGACTGTGTCCTGTCTTAGATGGGGTACCACATGTCCTGAAACCAGACAGCATGATCATCTTATCAGCACTTTCAACTTTTGACAATGAAGATCAAGATGTTTGTTTGATTTGCTTGAATTTGTGCATCTTATTTTCTTATTGATTTATCTTTGGCTTCGATCATGTTCCTATGTCGCTCGATGATGTCACTGAGTGATTTAGAGTGACCGGGGTGGTTCATGGTCCCTTTCATTTTTGTTGTGATTGTTGTTTGTCTGCGATGCGTCTGTCTTTTGCAAAAAAGGGTTGCATTTCAGCTCTAGCCTTCAATGCCATGAGTCTACGCATCCATTTTGCTACATAAAAATAAAGGTTCTCACCTACAAAGTGCATTATTGAAAGCAAGTTTTTCTTCATCTCTAACTGTCCTCTGTCTCATTTCTTCTTACTAACGTTTCTTCCGTCAGTTTGGATAGTCAGTTCGGTCTAGTGCTCCGATCTCCACACATATGCTGCATCCTGCATACATTGGTTAGTACATTTGCATTACATCAAGCATCATATCAAGAATTTTATCCATTTCATATCATAAATACATCAAAAATACATAAAAATACATCCATACATGTTCATAAACAAGTGCATAAGTCATCCATACATGAACAACAACTATAAGTCATAACACATTGCATCCCATCATATCGATGCAAATCATATCACATATCATAATAATATCAGAGTACAAAATTGGACTGTCTGTCCTAAGCATGGCCCGCAGGCTGACTACATAATATCAAGCTACATATGTCATCTGTCTATCCTAAGGAGAACATGCCTCTATCATTGGGTGCTCCCTCTGTCCTCCTCATCCCTACCATGTCTCATGGATGATGTCCCTCCTGCCCCTGGTCCTGGCTATGGTGGTTTCATAGGTCCACTCACTCCCATGCTGCTCAATGATCTCTGAGAGCGTGCCCTACTCTCTATCCTCAATCGTGCCCAATATGAAGGTGCTCTCTGCTCTGGTGGAACTGCACTCTCATTGTGTCCTCTAATGGCGTATCTCCTCTCCAGTCTCTACCAGCATCTGTGCCATCTCCCATGTACTGGCATCTCTAATCGACCCAATGAACTCAGTGACTCTCTGTTCCTCTCACTGTGCCTGAGCTATTGCTGAATCTCGAGCCTCTGTGAGTCTGGCTATCTCTGCTCTGAACTGATCCTGCTGTCTCTCCAATGTCGTAATATGATCCTACTGACTCACTATGGTAGCCCTGCACATCTCCATCTGTTCTATGCTCGCTGTCTCCGGCTCTATGGGAATATCATGCAATGCCTCCTGATCAGCTGAATCTGGCCCATCATCTCCATCCCCATCATCTCCATCATCGTCATCCCCCTCATCCTCATTGCCACCCTCATCCTCCTCATCATCCTCATCTCTCTCCTCTCCTGTGAGTGGGAAGTCCTCCTGTCTCCTCGGTACTGGAATATCAGGATCAGTCAAAGGCACTGGCCGTCATCGTTAAAACCATATCTCATACTCCTCTGTCATCCCAGCATCTACCACATCTGACCTCCAATCCCACTGTCTCTGCTGTAGCTGGGCAAAGTCAGCATATGCTATGTGTGGCTGAATCATACTCCCCCACTGACTCATCTCTCTGTGAGATCGGGCAAAGCATGCAGTCCTCCTAGGTACATCCTGCCTCTCTCTAAACTGTCATTTGACTCTCCCTGGCAGGTACATCTCAATTACTCTCTGGCGATTCACTGGTCACCCAATCAGGTACCTCTCCTATCTTCAATACGATATCTCCTCATGATCATCTAACCATCCAGGGTAATCAAGATATGGCCTCCATGTGAACTCTCTCAGTCTGTCTAGCTCATGACACCAATATAATATGTATCCAAATGGACCCTGTCTCAGTGCTCCCCCATAGCAATACACATATGGTCGGTGTGGTATAACCTGTCTCTCTGTAATCAGTCGACATATGGCTATGTGCTCAAATGCCCATACCTGAAGTAATGTGACTCCACAACTCAAAGACTGCACTCCCTGATATGCTATCTGATGCAGCTTAAAATACAACATAGCAAGCACACATGGTCCCCATGCGTATACCGTCCCCTCTGTCACCATCCACTCTAGCACTCTTCCCCATCCAATAGGGAATCCATGTCCTCATCTATCTCCTACTAGCAAACATGCTATCACCACTTCTATAACCACATATCGCTGATCATAATCTACTGCCATAGTCTCCCAGCGGATCTCCCTCTCGACGATGTCCAGATCATCTGCGTCGCACTCAAATAGCCTACATAACATGTCTCTCCCTGTCACTGGGTCATACTCTATCATCTCCCCATGTATCGGAATGCGGAGGATGCGCCATACATCCTCTAGTGTCACAGTCGCCTCGCCAGTCGCCAGGTGGAATGAGGAGGTCTCCGAATGCCATCGCTCTGCCAATGCGGTAAGTAGTCCTGTATTTGCCCTAATCTCGGGCATGAATGTGATATAATATATGCCAATTCCTGCTAAGATATCTCTTTCCGTGCTCCTGAGTCTATGTCATAGCATGAAACAGTCTGGTCGGTTCTCCCACGTGATAAATGGATACTGTCGACTCTGCATCACAATTGGGGCACAATTTTTGTCAGTATTAGGGTTTGCTCCTACGGGTTGCATTTCCTCATTTCATGTCTACATCAGTGTGTTTTTCAACTATTCTGACCTATCCTACCCTTATCCCCCCTTTCCGGATCATTGGCATGCTGTTTTTGACCTAAATTGAGTCTTAAATGCACAATTGCGCTTGTGTCTTAACTCCTGCGCTTGTGTCACATAACTTGCACCTGTGTACCTTTACACAAGCACAAAAGACATGACACAAGTGCAAGATTTTCCCTACACAGGCGCAGAACTCAATTTTTGCAGTTTCTGTGGGCCTCGCAATGTCCCGCTAGCAATCAAAATTCATGACATTGAAAATATGGGTTTTTGAGATCCATACCGCTGCTCCTGTGTCATCTAGGCATCTGTAAGTGCGTACACATTCTCTGAGGTGATCCACCATTGGAATGCTCGCCATCTATCTGCAAGTGTCCTTGTCCAGAGCAACAAATCCTCCTCTTTGGCTAGTGCAAATGAGCTCTTTTCACCTTCTTGGTCCCATTTATAGATCTTTGTTAGTGCATAGATGGACGTGCACCCTCTCCATCTTATATTGGTCGTGGTCTTTTACACCTTAAATTGCTTGTCCTTTGTGCATCCAATCTCTGATTGTCAATCCGTTCGATCCTATCATTTTTATCGATCAATTGGCCTCTTTTCTGCATGTTTTCGACCAATTCCTTGAGGGGGCATGCATATGTAATTGTTATTGTCTGGGGCATTTTCATTATTGTTCTTTGAAACAACGCTTAAAATTGCATTGTCTCAAAGAGGGGCAAAATGTAGACATCCAAAAATGGTCAACGCTTGCAGAGTCATACTTTAACATTTGCGCATTGCCTCATTTTAGGTTTTTGCGTCGCATTAACATTTCTCCTATGATTCGCACTTGATCTTTATCATTTGCGAGCATCGAGTCATTCTTCTACATTCTTCATTTGTCTCACTTTCAGATTCAGTCTTGTCGACAACAACTTTCAATCATGATTTTGGTCAATCTTATCCTGTCGCATCAATGTGCGTGTTCATTTGTCATCATTTTGGACATCGTCAATCCTAATTAGGGTTTTGTCCTCTTATCAATCTTGTCATTTTGCGATCGATTTGTCATCGATCGTTGTCATTTTTCAATCTTGTCATTTTGCGATCGATTTGTCATCGATCGTGGTCTTTTTCAATCTTGTCATTTTGCAATCCATTTTGTCATCGATCCTTGTCCTCTTGTCAATTTTGTCATCAATTTGTCATCGATCATCATCGTCCTTCTCAATCATGTCAATTTGGATCAATTAGTCATTGTTCCTCGTCAATTGGCCCATTTATCAATCAAATCATTTATCGCATTGGTCATTTATCAATTCAAAATCATGATCGACATTAATTATCTTTTGTCAAGACCTAATTGTCATTCTCGCATTGCTAATTCATCTTCTAGGGTTTCATGATTTAATCATTTAACCCTATTTGTCATTTCTCTCTCTAGGATTAATAAATTATTTATTTATCCTAAGTCTTCTCATCGCAATTAAATGTTCATTTAATTGGCTAATTATTCCTCTTTTTGTGAATTAATTAATAAATGACAAATTATTAATTAATTCACTTAATTTCCTATTTTCCATCAATTTCTAATTCCTAATTTTCATCAATTTCAATTTTCTAATTTTCTAATTTCCTAATTTCAATTCTCTCCTATTTTTCTCCTAATTTCATGGGAATGACATAGAAATTTGTCATAATTTGTCATAATTGACAATCAATCAATTTTGACATAGAAATTTTTCATAAATTGTCATTAATTATCAATCAATCAAATTTTGCATAGAAGGTGCATAATTTGTCATAACTGACATGTTTGATTTGCAATTTCCATTCGAATTGAATCATGCTAATTTGGTCTTTTTCTCCAATTTCTCTATAAATTGGATGAATTTCTTCAATCCCAACTAATGAGAATGAGAATAATCAGGTTATCGAATTTCTAATCAATCACGTTTTGAGTACTCTTGTGCCAATATCCATCTTGCTTTCACATTAGGTGTGTGCACTTGAAGGTGAGATCCACAAACAAAGGCTATTTGGAGAAGAAAGAAGGACAATGGAGCCGCATGAAGGAGCATTCAAGTCTACATCTGGTTTGCATAATCTTTAGTATTGAATGTTTTTATTTCATTTCTCTATTGAGTGTGTTTTAGGATAGATCATTGCATTTGTGCTTTCATGATTGAGCTAGATTAGTTTTGATATGCTTTGATGATTTCCGATTTCCTACCTCACAGGTGGATTAAAACTTCCCAAGAGTAAGGTGGTATGAGGTTATTGTTTCATTACACTCTTATCCCTTTGTTGTAAAAACTTTTATCCTTGCAAACACTGTCCATATTAGTATTCATCAAGATCTATCACAGTCATGTCTTGAGTCCAATTGGGTGATGTTCCACCAAGCCATTGGAGTTGAGTATTTATGAAATTCATTGGTTCAAGTCAATCAAGGAGAGGTAGAGGCCTAATCTCACCCTTATGCCTACATACGTATGTGATGAAAGACACTTGGGGTCATCCCTTATCAAAATGGCAAACCTCCTAATGTCGTCTTTGGTTGAATCAAGGATTGGAGTCACCAAAATTGTCTTATCTTGTTATTATTGAATACTGCCCTATCATGAAGAGTTAAGTATTACCCCTATCTCTGCATCACTAAGGCGTCATGTTTGGGACCAACCCATCTAGGAACTACATCATGATACCTCAAAAACACAATATGCATACCAAGCCACAATAGTTAAGGACAAATATAATAAATCTTGGAGCAGCTAAGAATTTGTTTGGCCTTCCAAGATAGAGTAGTTTTCAAGGAAGATAATAAGGTTCATATAATTTGATCACCATCTTTCACAGTTCCGAATAATGAATAAGAGTACTATTATATTGAAGAAATCATTAGTAGGAAAAGATAAAATGGTGCCATGAGAAGATTTTGATAATGGAAGAAGAAATATTCTCAAACCTTCACAATGACAAATACAATCATGAGCCTTTCACCAGTGAAGGGAAATCCCACACAAAACTAAGCCCCTTCATAAGGCATGATTAAGACATATTGATAGGAACGCTTCACATAAAGAGTGCCAAAAGAGAAGAGTTGATGATAGCAATAGTGATAGCATAATCCATTCTCCATTTTGAGTACAATGATACAAATATACATAGTGAGAAACATCGAACATAGTAAGCCATAGGAAGATAAAGGTTCATAGTCCTAGGTCTAGACATGTTTGACTAGAGGCAGATTTGAATTTATTTGCCAGTATTAGAGTAGAGGTTACAAGAATTTAAGGGCATAAACAACTCAAAATGAAATAATATTAGAGCAACATCAAATGAAAATCTTCAAGGCTTCAAATATAGTGACAAGATCAAAGAAATAAGAGTTTTTTATTGACCATCAAAAGACTAGTGATTGACCATCAAAAGATTAGTGATCGACCATCAAAATACTATTTTGTGGCTCTAGTACCAAGGAATTTTCTAGTAAAACAATCTTGACAGTGGTTTCTACTATGAAAGTATGGTTTCTTTTAACAACACTAAGCTTGGTGATTGGTGTACAAGCAAAGGCAGGTCAGTGGCTTTTACCAGCAATGATTGATAGCATATAGGACAACATCAAGGATTAGATTCAATAGGTAGCAATCATAAATGGTCATCAACAACACAATGATGTTTGTCATTGAAGAGAATCATTATAAGGATCATTTATAGAGCTAGAGATCAACAATCACATTGGATGGAAATGAAATGAACCATAAAACACAAGAAATAACTAATGAACACCATTTGTAGACAAACATAAGACAATGATTGAGGTTATTTCAACATAAGAGAAAACATAGTTTGCTACAAGGTATTTAGAATAGTAATGAGGTTCCAAAGCCATTTGGAACAATCAATTGAGAGCAGTCTCTCATTGGTATCATTGAAGATTATATTCAAAAGGACTATTAAGGTCATGTGAGTATAGAGGACAAATCAAATACAATGCCATAAAATGCAGTGGTAGAGAAAATGATAAGGAAAATTAAAAAATGCTAAAGAAAATGTCAATTAATAAATTTTTTTACAAGGATGAGGCATATTCACCACTTTTTCACTCACGCCATGACCGATATCAACACTAGAAGAAAATCATAGTGTTAGTGTACATACAAGACAATGTGGGAGTTCATTATACCCAACAACTTATGGTGTTGTTGTTCGTATTGGCTCTGTTGGACCCTGCAATTAAGATTCCATATACATTTTTCAATAAGATTAACTGTTTCAAGAATAGTTTAATATTCTCTACTTAACAGGGCCAAACCACATGAAGGTGGAAGCTCATTTGGCCCCTCCCCCCCTTAACATCACTTTAAATTCCCCGTTAACATCTAACATTCATTCATTCTTTCTACCATTAATAAAATATAATATTCATTCATTAATATCACATAACATTCATTAACACATAACATTGATTAACATTCATTAAACACACAAAATTCATCAATATTCATTAACACATATCATTCATAACCATTCATTAGCACATAATTACATTCATTAACACATAAAAATCAGTCATTATCAAATAAGGTAGATTACAATCATTTCTTTTTTTCTTTTTTCTTTGAAACTATGTAAAGAATAAGTGGAGCATAGTTTTCTTCATCATTTCCCCCCTCTTCAGTTGTTCTTCCCTCTGCTCGTGATCTCAATATATGCCTAGTCTTATACTGAGGATGAGGACACTGAAGCGAAGGGGGGTCCTCTGCAATAACAAAGAAATGGGTTAAATTCAAAATATTTTTTATTATTATTACAAGTATTTCATTAATTTAAAGAACATAACCATGGCGCTCTTTACTTGATGGGGCCACATCATCTTCCACATTATTTTGTCTAGCCTCAACCTCAACATGTTGAACACCCTCTAGATCCTCTAGAGTTGAAATACTAAAGGTTACATTAATGCTGAACACCAATTGCAATTAAATTTGTTTAAAGGAATAATAATGGTCCTCTTTACCTGATTGGGGAACATCATGTTCCTGATATTGTGTACCCGAATCATGCTCCACTTGGTCACCACTGACTACATGCTCTAAAATATTAACAAAAAAGGTTACATTAATTACTACACTAATTACAATTTAATATATTTAATTGTATTAATAATTACATAAATAAATTTGAATAGCAAATGAATACCTCCACTACTGGGATGCACATCCATACCTTCATGTGCAGGTCATGTTTCACGATTAGCAAGATGCATTCCAATGTCATACACATTGTTATCATTGCTTGGTTATTTAAAACAAATATAGTCACTTTATGTTGGAACTCAACATCAATTAGATTATTGGTAAAGTTCAATTTGAAACAATTTTCATTTAGCTTATTTACCTGTGTGATGAATGCACTAGAATATTATGTTTGCCCACTCAATTCTCGTAGCTGTTCAGCCACGACTGTATAGCCTTGGTGGTAGGCAATTCTCTTGTCATCTTTTGTGGGTGCTCTATTGAATTAAGAGCCCTGCATTTTTACTTGGTATCGTGAATTTTGCTTGCATTGTTTGATAAAAAAAAATTGTTTGCAATTTATAAATATTTTGATGCGATATTTTATTTACTGATACTTACAATTCGTGCGACAAGTTTCATATAGCCACCAGAGCCAAGTTTGTGTTGCTCGTGCTTTTCTTGTCTTGCTTTGGTTGCCTTTGACGTGTCACTCAGTCTATGAAAAGTTTGAAATATGTTAGATTATATAAATATAAAGAGTTATTAGTACATAATTACATTCGTAATAGTATCCCAACCTTCTTTTGGCGTCTGCTGGTGTATTTCCTTTTTTCCTTTCAGTTATTTCCTTGGCATCCAAAATCAGGTCCTTCCACTCCCTCTTTGGAATCATGGGGGGACACTCATACTTTACGTTCTTCTCTAAATGTGTCCTGTATTGGTCCCTCACATACTTTAGATATGTTCCATCTTTTTCAAGGAGCTTAGTTTTGTCGAACGTGTCATTTCTAAACAACTCAACCATATGGTTTGTCAGTTCATCTTTTAACCCTTTTTCTTGGTCATTCCACCTTTTAAAGCAAAAACAAACCTGTTAGATTCAGAAATGAACTGAAGCTACCTTTATTATAGTTCAAGAAATGGATCAAAGGAAAAATATTCTAACAATGATATGAAATCAAAATAGTGGATTAGGGTTAGTTCACATATGATGTTCCACCTTTTACGTATGGTGGGCCCAAAATATCTTCAATGAATTGTCATTAAGATTTTTATAAAAAATATCATTTCCTACAAAAAACTCATGGGATCATTAGTCCAAAATGGGTGATCAGTAAGTAAATTACAATTAGACTATATATAATAATAATTTTAAAGTACCTAGAACCTTCTGTATCTTTAAGGGAATCAATTCTTCATCGCTCACCACCAATGTGGTCTGCAACGTTCCTATACTAGCAATATGGGAAGATCCAGGAAATGCTGGCATGTTATTAGCAGTAGCTGCCTCTGGCACATCCTCATGTGCATCTCTTGGTGCAGAAAATGAATCCACTATGAAATGCCCCCAAGAAAGAACGCTCCAAGGGAAATAAACACATAATAGAAGATAGAGAAAAAGAGGGATCTACCAACAATGGGCGGGCCAACATGACGTGCAATAGAGGATGTTTGCATGCTACTTGTTGCCGACATTGCAGTCGGTAATACAGGTCATGCTAACCTCTGATGAGGTGTCATTTGCACAGGAACATTGACAACACCCGAAGAATAATACATTAAATATATAAAACATTAAATATAGGAAAACTGCAAGAATTGTAAACAAGGATGAACCTTTATTATGAACATTGACAGTATCAAGTATGATTTGTTTTGGGTACTCAAAGTGATAAGACAAGCAAGCTTCAATCTACTTGTTCAATCATGACAGTCACAATGAATGGTAGTTTGGGTTCCTTATTTTGCAGTTTTGGAATTTGGGTTCCTTATTGTATGAGTAAGTGCAGATTATGAGTACTTGGGCAGTTGGAGCAGACATTAATGAGATGAGGACAGTGAAAGAACACTCTTGGAGGACATGGGTAAGTATATGTTAAGGTATGATGGTTGAAATAATTGGTATTTTCACAATGTTAAGGCTAACATGGAGTTGCTTGAACATGTAACTTGTCTTGTTAGAAGTTGACATTATGAGGAAGGTTGTAGATTCTTAATGGAGTTTGTATGTGTGAACATGCAAAAGAAGACTGAATTTGTGTCTCAGACTGTCAAAACAGTGGAAGGAAGAGTTTGTTGAATTTTTGAGTGACTGTCACAAAAAGGACAATAGACTGAAACCTTTTCATTTTGTAGGATCAACCTGATTATTAGGAATGGTGTTGGAGTTGAATGTTAGGGGAATGTTTGGGTGAGTTTATGTCTTTTCCAAGAACAGTTGAAGGGTTATAAAATAGTAAATGGATCAATGAAATAAGACTATCCCACTGGTGTTTTTTAATCTTTGTGAACAGTGTGAAGACAACAGAGGGTCAAGATGTTTCTTAGGGTGGTTGGGAGGGTTGAGAATTGTGTTTTTTTCTCATGGGAAATAAGTCCATTTATGTGTCCTTGGGAACCACTAGTTTGGTGTGTGACAAATGAGCATTGTGAGATGCATCTTTAAACCATTAGTGGTCCTAATTAGAATTAGTACCGTATCAAAGTCAAATTGTGAGAGTTGGAGTGATTCAAAGAGTGAAAGTCCTCAAGATGGATTTGGGAAAGATGAGTATGCCAGTAGTATCATAGTAGGATAGTTACATTAGGGGCAGACAATGATCTCATTGTTACTATTGTCTTGGCACATAGTGGAGTCAAATGTCAGAGCAAGTGCAAGTGGCAATTTCCTTTGAGTTAGATAAATAGCCAAGGTCCTATGATTAAGGGGTTGATCCAAGTCAAGGATCTAGAAAAAGGATGTGTTGGAGGTTTGTTGAGAACAAGTGAATGGATGTGTAAGGGGGTTAGTTGCCCTAAGGTATGAATGATTATTCATGAAGAGCATCAACTAGATCCCTCTACATCAACTACATAATAAATATATGAGCAATAACACTAACATTAAAAAAGAAAGTTCACAAGTCCAAAGAAGGAGTAGTTTTAATGTATAGAAAATTGTCATCACCTGAACTACCTGCAATACCCTGATCATGGCCACCGGGTGGATGAGGATGCATAAATTTCTATAAAAATAACACATACATATTTTAGTTAATGACATAAAAGAGTATAAAATATAAACCATTTTTGAACTTTTGTTATAATTAAAGCTTTCATTACTACTTACTTGCAAGTTTTTTGTTGTTCGCATCAATTTTTGCACCCTCTCTTGTATCTCATTAGTCTGAGGCTCCATAGATGCCAAAGCAACAATCTCTCTACTAATTTTTCTAATAAACTTTTTTTTATCAATTCTATAGGGTTTATGGAATTTGCGATGTCATCATTGCTTAATCCATTTGAGTCCACATCCCTAGAGAGGTGCTCAGGGACTACAGCTCCCTTTCCCTTTCCCTGAATATTCATTCGTGACAAGAATATCATTAACACTATCAAAATTACTCCAAAACACTCAAGAAAAGAACATAATAATGTAATAGTTTACTTCTATCTAATTTGTATAATTACAATGAGGTTTACTTGCTCAGTAGAAGTGTCATGACCTACATCCCTATCTGTGCTATGTGATGGATCCATGTCGCCCTATGACAAAGAAAAAATATAAAAACGTCAGCGAAATGAAACCAATAGACTTAGCAAAAAAATTTAATAATAAAATGGTATATTGGAGTCATTAATTGGAGGTTGGTTAATTTAATTGGTATATAGTATGTACCACCCCCATGATAGTAACTTTGTTTGTATCTATACAATTCAAATTGTAATAAATTAGCAACTCTTCCCCTGCACTTATTGATTTTATCCACATACGAATATATGATTTCCCTCGCGCGCCTCAAATATGCAATTGGGTTGCTTATTAGTTGACCCAAGTTGCGTACTATTTATAAAACCTGCAATATTCCCTGTTGCTTTTGGCCTTCCATCAATATATACAACCACTCATTTACTTTGATCATTATCTTTCTGTTGTATATAATTTGCTGATAGTGCATACCTACGCATACTTTTTTTATATTGAACAATTTGCATCCAATTTTTGTAATTGTAACAAGGTTCGACAAACTCCATCAATTCAACAACTTTGTTGTAATAGACCTTTATGCCATCCATGGAAAATAAGCCCAAACCATGTAATGACGATGGTGCTATGCGACATATCCTATCGTTAACACAAAAATCAGTGTTTATTTGAGGAAGTTCCTTGGGTACCCATTGTTTCTGTAGATGTTTGTACCTCAAGGGCACCTCGTTGTCACCTTTGGTCTCATCATCATAAGAACATGACCCCCCTTGAGCAGGGAAAAATTCCATGCGTTTATTGAATTTTCTTTTAATCTTTTGACCTCTAGTTGATCTCCCTATTGTAGACCTACTACATGTCTCACTTTCGTTTTCTATTCTTGCATTTCCCTCAATCAAGGAAGACACATATGACAAATACCTATTTGGTGGTACCTACACTCCATCAAATGAGAGAGTTAGTTGGTAATGAGAGATATTTTGCAAATGAGGGTAATGTTGATGAAGAAGTCAGACCTAAAGTTGATGTTGAGATTAAAATTTGAATAAGTCCAACTAGGGCCTAAAGTGTTGATAACTGTATTAGATTTGCTGCTAATGTCGAGGTTTGAAAAACTAAGGAAGTTTGTTTTCCAAATTATTTTTTAAAAATAAACTGTTTCTATAGGGTGTATTGACTTATACTTGTCGATCAATGAGACTGTGCAGGATCCTTGTCAAAGGGGTTCAGGTTCCTGCACATGTAATTCAATTATCTTATGTTAGCTAAAAATTACATGATACGTATACAAAAAATTACATAGTACACAACATGAACAACGTGAACTTTGTAGACAAGAAGAGTATTAAAAAAATAAATATGTTGTCATCATAATCATTATAAATTTTTTAATTCCTTACCTTTACTTTATGTAGACTATGCAGGATCCTCAACTAAAGGGTTGACGATGTCTGTAGTCAATTACCTTTTTCCACCAAGGGTGACAAAATCACACAAAATATATACATGAATCAACACCATCAATTGAGCATCATAAGCATTACATTTGTAAGTTGATAAATAATAAATACATGTATCATAAGCATCACATATGTATCATCATATATGTAATTGAACATCATAAGCATCACATATGTGTCATCATAAACATGTTATCCATCACATATGTATCATAAATCACCGTCCATCATATAGGTAATAAACAATCCACATTCTATAAATAAACACAAAGTTAAAAAATTTCACATGTATCATCATAAACATGTAATCCATCACATATTTATTTTAAATCAACATCCATGACATAGCTAATAAACAGTCCAAATTCCATAAATAAACACAAAGTTTAAAAAATCACATAAATAGTCACTCTCCCTATCTCCATCTCCTCGGGGTGGCATGGTTATACTATTAGGACCTGCTAGAGGTGGAACATGAATTAAAAACATTAAAAGGTGCATCATGAATTAATTATGTAATGGCATTATAATTCAAAACATAATGAATTAATTATGTAACCATATAAGTCAAATAAATTTCTATCAAGAAATCAATATTAAATAGATAATATACTAATCACATACCTCATACATTTCATTCATGTCATTGATCTTCTTCTTCATCCAACTTATCATCATGACCATCATGATCATGATCATGATCACCACCACCACCACCACCACCGCCACTAGCACCAACACTATCACCATCACCATCATCATCGACTTCTTCTTCTTCATCATCATCGAGTAACTGTTGATCGTGATCATCATCTACATCATCTTCTACTTCTCCGGTATCTTCTTCTTCCATCACATTATACTTTATCGACCTTCCTCTTGGATAATGTCTAACAACAAATGACCAACCTAGTTTATGTGGAACCTTTGAGTAAAATACTCGCTCACATTGGCTTGGAAGAACATAGGGCTAATCCCCAACTGGTTCAAACAACCTTGTATTAACCAATGTAAATCTATTATCATGTTCAATAACAGTATTATCAAGATCATTTATTAAGTCATAGCCTGTACCATTTGACGACGAACAAAACTAATTTGAAGGAATTAAAGTCACACTCAAGTATATCATCCAAAATGCCATAGTATTGATTTTGAGACTCTTGAGGATGTATGTCATTTCTTGATGAAATATATATCACCTCAAAGACTACAGTTATCCCATAATCACAAGTTTTCTTCATGTCATCCAACTTTTTGATACAAAATTTATGACCATTGCAACACATAGCGTTGTGGTGTTTGACCTGTAATATGTCAAACATGTAAAAAATATTGCATCGTGAGTTGATAAACATATGAGTGATTAATAAATTTATACATACTTGTTTATCTCTTAAACCATATACTAAATCAATTTCCCTTTGCGTAACTTTGGAATATCCATTACGATGAGCTTCTTTAACCAATGAAGCCACACCTTCCCATGTTAATGTGTGACCAGAATGTTGACAACGTTCAATCCATACCATCATCCAATCAAGATTGTTTGCAATATACAAATGTAGTGCATCCCACTCTCGACCAATTGTACAAAAAATAAATATACGACTTACAACCGATTTATTTTGAAAATTAAGAATTAATTAACTACAATAACATCTTATAATTACCTCCCACTTTCCTCAATCTACCTTTCCCCATCAAGTACTCCCCTTCGAATTTGTTAATGGGGTTGGGATCCCAAATGCGATCCTTGTGGATCTTTGCTGTAAACTTAGGAAGATATTCAGAAATGTACACCATAGTCTGGTATACCATATATCCCTCCACCATAGAAGCCTTAGGATGTGCTCTAAGTCAAACCAAAGCCTTCAAAAATTTCAAGTGCCTCTCAACCATCCACATTGACCTAGTGTGTACAAGTCCACACAATCCAATCTCCTCAACTTGGTGTATGAGGTAGTGTTCTTGTGCATTGAAATAAACATACACTTTTGCATTTCACACATTAGATGAGGAATTTTTCTCTTCCAATATTTTATATCTTCTTTATGGATTTATTTACATGACAACCATCTACAAGATATTCAAGACACAAAAATATATATTACATAACAAGTAAAAGAAATCGCAAATATGATATCTATACAACAAATTGAACAAATATCACTACTTACCTCATGTATTTTCCAAGATCATATATGACTTGCTTGACATTATTGTTGAAGTGGTCTGGGAGAGATAGAGGTAGAATGTATTGCAACAATTATAAATTTTTTTCATTTTTTTCTAACATAATACAATGAAAAGTACATGCACAATATACAAATATATAGTAAATACACAAGAACATGAATTACCTTAATGAAGGTATGCCAATCATGCA
Organism: Cryptomeria japonica; assembly: GCF_030272615.1. Classification (NCBI taxonomy): domain Eukaryota; kingdom Viridiplantae; phylum Streptophyta; class Pinopsida; order Cupressales; family Cupressaceae; genus Cryptomeria; species Cryptomeria japonica. Next base: position 723,298,539 of record NC_081413.1, on the reverse strand, counting down.
TTTTCATCCCTGGCCCAAATTCACTTTTATTTGATATGAGATTGTTTCTGTTCCCAACAAATCCTGTGGGAAATCATTTTTTTCGTATGACTTCTTTTATAGCATTTCTTTGCTGGTCCGTTAATAACCAAGGAAGGTTACTTATATTAATCTGGTCTCCATGGATATTTGATTGAATGACATTTTTCATTGCATGATTGGATTCCTGAATGTCACTACAAATTTTGACAATTTTTTCTTTGTCATGCCTTCCATCCAATATTTTCCATAATGTCTCTATTATATTCTTTCCAATATGCATAGTATCAAACAAATGCACAATTTGTAACTGCTCGTAGTAGGGCAACCTACTAAATTGTCGGGGATAACTTTTTAGTCCCTTAGGAAGGTGGTCATTAATGCCTTGATGACCTTCATGATCATCAATCACATCATCAGTAAACAAAACATGATAGAAAAGATGTTTTATGACATAAACCATTAGATGGAATGACATTACCTTGATGATTAATTCTATTATATTCCAACTTCCAGAGGTGAGGTGTCATTCTTCATGGCTTTGATGTATTCTCTTCTTTTCCATTGAAAAGATGTTTTTCAGTATTTCGATACTTATTATTTTTGTGGAGAAAGTGCCTATACTCATCAAACACCTGCTTTCCTAAACTTTTTGAATGACAAGATTTCATCTTTGGACCACAAACTGGACATGCAAATTTTCCCTTTGTTTGAAGACCTACAACATAATGTATAATTAGACTAAATATGTTAATTTTTTTAATTATAATTATCATGCGCAACTTGAACATTATAACATACCACAAAAATGTGTTATCCCTTGGGCATCATGTATTGTCCATACAAGAATCACATGGAATTGAAATTGTTTTTGTCCTATTGGTCTAGAGACGTCATACATAGTGACACCATTGCATAACTCTAGCAACTCATCGATAAGAGGCTCAATATATACATTCATATCTTTAACTTGGTACTTACCTAATCAAATGAACAAAAACATTACATAATTATTATGACCATTTTACTGCAATATTTATAATTAAATGTAGACGACTATGAAATTATTAAAATACCTGGAACAATCATTGTAAATATTATGTGCTACCTCTTTATTGACATCCATGGAGGAATGTTATTATTGATAACAAAAACAGGCCACACCGAGTAAACATATCTCAGCTCTCCAAATGGATTGACACCATCTGCTGCCAATGAAAGCTTGAGATTACGAGGTTCTTCTTTAAACTGTGGCCACTTTTCCTCTATGTCCATAAATGTTGAACCATCCACATGAATTCAAATAATATCATCTTGACTTCTATTGCGTGCATGGTAATCCATAAATTGTGCCAAGCTAGTGCACTTGAATAATCATTGCATACATGGAATAATGGGAATATAACAGAGAACCTTGCGAGACACCTTTTTTGTTATTTGATCTGTTCGATATCTACTGATATGATATTCAAGGCATTCAGTTTGAAATTCATGTTGTTTTTGATATATAATATGATCATTGGGACAAGCATCGATTGCTTGATACTCCATTCCAATATCTTTCATAATGGCAGATAATTCTTAGTATGAGCGAGGTAGAATATTTGATGGTGGTAACAAAAACTCACCTATCAATCTACAACAAAAAATATAATTTGTTAATATAAAGAATATTAATGGTACATGATTCACCATTTATTAACTATAATGACACATATGACATACCTTAACATACGTGAGATTTTTATGTTGGATAAACCATTCATAACCTTCAAGCTCACCAACAACAATAAAAGAGAGAGAAGAGTTGTCTGGGAGCCTTCGTAAAGGGCCTCATATGCCTTCTCAAGCAGAGGTAAATCATGAACAACATGAAGGTCATCTTGATCATCATGATCAGCTGCACCAATACTAAATGTGTCATGGATCAATGATATGTACCATCATCTTCAATTGTGTTTTGTAGCTCATGATCGTCATCTTCCATGGGATCATTATCTTCATCTTCCATATTCACACCTCCATGTTCCTCCACTTCAAAAACCATATTCTCCAGGTTGTGTTGATCCATATGATGTGCTCTGGGGGGCTCAACCTATATAAAAATGATCAACATAAATAAACCATGATCATGATCTCATCATCAAGTGATTTATTATGTATATAAATTGTTAAAATGATATAATGAAAAACTTACCAATGGATGATAATCATGTCCCCCTTCAATGTGACCATGTAGCCTACAATGTTTCTTAGTTGTTTTGATTAGAAGTCTTGTAGTCTTTAACCCCTTACAAATTTTGTAGGGACAATAACATTTTCCATCACCTTTTCTTTTCAAGTTAGACCACAATCTAGCAATTGTCTCCTTATTTTGTTGTTTGCTAATATTATCTGACATGGTTTTTCTTCACAGGCCAAACAATCAGGCTATAGAACTAGTTACATAGAAGTTGAAATGTTAGTTATAAAATGATGTTTCAGTATAATATACCAAATTAAATTACTTGAACATAGAAATAATGCAAATTGAACCAAAACCATTTAACTCTTCTTTTTCATCTCAAAACATATCTAATGGCTTTGTGGTGATTTAGAGCAGGTGATATGCTAATGGCTTTGTGGTATGAAATCCTTGTATCATATCTTAAGTTTACTAATGTCTAATTGGGGTAATCCATGAGTGTCTAATGTGAATTCATTATCAATGTTGTGAAGTCATTGAGAGTATGGTGATAGTCATCCTTATAGGATCCTCTCAATACTGTCCAAATCAGTGACAATTAAGGCAAAATTCTCAATCACACCTTGGGTGCAAGTGAATGATATTACATATACTTTTGGGATGAACACCATTTAGATTCATAGACCCAAGTTAGTCTAAAAGGAAAGTAACTATCCATTCCCATGCTCATGCATACTTACATGACTACTGTTGCTCTTGTGTATCCTAAACATTGGAGAGACATTATTTGACTTGCCTAATCAATGTGGTTGCTATCCTAATATGAAATACTGAGTTCTACCCTTTCCTTTGCATCAAACTTTCACATCATGTTTCTTCACCAAAACACACTATTTTGAATCTTCCTCAACACCCTCAATGGAGGGGCATGTATAATGGTTTCAACATACAAAGTCAATGATCATACACTCCATTCTTCTAGACACCCTTGGATACATTACTTGGCTTCTAGGCTTGGGAAAACTAATATGAATTGAGCCAACACCATGAGGATAGGGTCAAGTATCATGGCAACTGATCATAATTTGTGAAGATAGGGTTCACACCTAAGTGTTGGCTCTCAACAATGCCACACTTCCAAAATTGTTAGTCTCAAGACTTCTCCTATTTGGTCAACACTCATTGATGGCCACAAGGCCAAATCAATGTATCTAGGTTTCAAATGATGAATAATGATGAACAATAGATACCCTAACTGGTGCTGAGAGGGGGGCTGAATCAGTACAGACAAAATCTTTCTCAACAACTTATCAAGTTAAAGCAATACCAACCAGTTGTCTTCATCACTAAACTTAACCATGGCAATACCGGTTAAACACAGTAAGACTTTAGACAACATAAATTGATAAGTCTAAATACTTCAAATACATTCAATACTTGATAACAACTTCACCTATAAACATATGCATGTGGTGTGTCACCAATACCATAACCATTAGCTCTGCATGCATAATCACTTAAACAAAGAATCACATGAAAAATGCACAACACATGAGACACAAAATTTTCACGTAGAAACCCAAATGGGAAAAACCACGATGGGGATGAATACCCACAAGCTTTTTTTTGAACTCTTTTGAAGCTTGCTCTGTTAGGAGCCTAGTCCGATTAAAGACTTTACAAAATGGTTCTGCTAGGAACCGATCTTGTTAAAGACCACCTGTTAAGGGATGACTATATACCTTGTTAAAGGTTGAAACCCTGCTAAAGGTTACCCCGCTAGAGGATTTGAAGAACTCAATGATCTTGAGTCATGTGGTTAGAGGATTTACAATAAGCCTATTAAAGCTACCCAGTAAAGGGATTTTCAAACTCTTGAAATGGTTAGAAGACAACAGGTAAAAACTCTAATCTGATAACAACACTACATGCCAAGGCAAATCCTTTTCAGTTCCTCTACTTCTGCAATCACACTCTGCAATTTTCTCTTACTGGTCTGGCAAGTATCTCATCACTCGGGTATAACATTTTCCAACAACTTATGATAACAAACATCATCAACCTTATAGACAACAATTAGGTCAGTAGCATAAACCCTAAACCCTAAGCATCTTAGGTTTACAATACAAGCAGTCCAATCCTGACTATCCAAACACTTTGCATAGAGAAATACAATTTCAAACAGATCACAAGACAATCTGCATCATCCATTCTTGATCACACATAGAAATCAGTAACTCATCACACTTTCTTCTCAAACCGCCAAGAAGAATGTTCATTCCCGAGGTAGAATTTTAATGCAGTCGATCTTCTCATACAAGATCCTCAAGGAAATCCTTCACGTGCACAAATCTGATGTGGCATCACGATCTCATCCTCATCTCTTAGCTAACTCATCATAGAATGTCATTGGTTGCATCGCACAAGCGAGATTGACAAACCAAAAACCCTAGAGCTGAGACTACCAACTGGTAGTCACACTCAGTGAAACCCTGACACCGGTTCACTACATCTCTTCATACCTCTTCATACCAACTCACTAATTTCTTTTCAAGATGCATACCGGTTCACTTACGATTATTGACAACCTCTTCATATCGGTTCTCAGTCTACATACCGGTTCACTTACACTTATTGACATCAATGACAACATACATTATCATCATGTCAACATGCCGATTCATCATATGCCAAAAATTTCCCCCTTTAGCATTGATGGAAATACTCTGTGGCATTGCAACTGAAGACATCATAGACCAGTGTATCTTCATCATTAGATATCTTCTCCCCATACATCTGATATCTTCTCCCCCTTTGACAACAATGCCAAAGTGGAGGCACAAGCTTCCATTTTCTACTATGTTGCTCCCCCTATGGAGTAGCATCCTTCAACACATCAATCCTGAAAGATTTGACACTGTAGTACCTGACTGATGCGGAGCACACAACTTTAGTTGACTTCATGAAGGGGTAGAACCCCTAATTCACCTCTTAAATTGGTAAATGTAGTCTTTGGTAAGGGCTTAGTGAATATGTCTGCTAGCTTCTCCTTATTGGAAACATGTTCTAGTACAACCTCCTTATTCTGAACTTTCTCTCTCAAGAAGTGATATTTAAGCTCAATCTTCTTAGTTATAGCATGCAATACCGGATTCTTGGAAATATTTATTGCACTTGTGTTGTCACAAAATATATTCACTGGTTCAGATACAGGTACTTTGAAACCTTCCAATACATGTTTCATCCAGATTGCTTGAGTGTAATTCATAAATGCTACCACATATTTTGCTTCAGCTGTAGACTACGAAATACAACTCTGCTTCTTACTTGTCCATGATACTAGTCTTCCACCAAGAAAGAACGCTCCACTGGTTGTGCTCTTCCGATCGTCCACATTACCTGCCCAATTGACATCGATATATACTTTGAGGTTATAGTCACCATTATATAGATACCACAATCCATAGTCAAATGTTCCTTTCAGATATCTAAGAATCCTCTTGACAGCTACCAAGTGGGATTCTCTAGGACATTTCTGAAAATGAGCTACTATGCCCACTGCATGAGCAATATCTGGTCTATTGTGCACCACATAGTGCAACTTATCAATCATTGACCGATACTCCTTTTCATTCACCAATGTAAAATCATCTTCCTTAGTCATTTTATAGCCGGTCACCATCGGTGTACCAACCGATTTTCTCTCCTCCATTCCACAGTTCTTCAATACCTCTTTGACATACTTGGAATGGGTAATAAAGATACCCTCTTTCATTTGTTGATTCTGTAAACCAATGGAGAACTTTATCTCTCCAATTAGAGACATCTCAAACTCTTTCTTCATTTCATCTGCAAAAGTATGACTAATTTTATCATCTCCTCCAAAGATTATGTCATCTACAAATACTTCACAGATCAGAATCTGATCACCTTCAGATTTTAGATAGATGTTGCTATCCTCACTTGTTCTCTAAAATCCAATCTTCACAAGATGAGAGTGTAACCTTTCATACCATGCCCTAGGTGCTTGTTTCAATCCATATAGGGCTTTGTGTAATCTACACACTATGTTACTATCTTTTGATAAGGAAAACCCTTCCGGTTGCTCAATATACACTTCCTCTTCTAGGATTCCATTCAAAAATGCGGACTTCACATCCATCTGATAAACCTTAAATCCCTTAAATGTTGCAAATACAAGTAGCATTCGGACACCTTCCAGTCTAGCCACAGGAGCAAAGATTTCTCCATAGTCTTCTCCCTCCTCTTGAGCATATCCTTTGCATACAAGTCTTGCCTTGTTCCTTACAATTGTGCCTTCTTCATTTAGCTTATTCCTGAAGACCCATTTGGTACCTATGAAATTTTTGTGTTCTGGTCTGGGTACCAGAGACCATGTTGCATTCTTTTCTATCTGGTCTATCTCCTCTTCCATTGCTTTAATCCAGTCTTCATCTCTAAGTGCTTCTCTGGAAGTCTTGGGCTCTAATTCAGAAGTCATGCAAGAGTTTTCTTTCACTTTTCTTCTTGTGAGTATCCCTGCATCTTTATCTCCTATGATCTGCTTCAGATCATGATGTAGTTTCACATATCTAGGAATGACTCTAGCTTGATTTGCTAGCTTTTCTTCTTCTTCTTCTTCATCTTCACTTACCTCTTCTTCATCTCCTACTGTAGCTTCTACTCATACAGGAACACTGAGATCTTTACTTGTTTCTTTCTTAACCGGTTCCTAGAAGGCTATACTTGGTTCATCTTCCACTTCTTCGCTGCAGGTTTCCATAGGTTCCTTAGGGGATTCATCAACCCTGACATTGATACTCTCAACAACTTTCTGTGTTCTATTGTTGTAGCACTTGAGAACTTTTCTCTTAGTGGAATATCGTAGAAATATTCCTTCATCACTTCTAGCATCAAATTTTCTCAAATTCTCACCTCTCTTGATATAGCACTTACTCTCAAATACTTTAAAGTAACTCACAGTGGGAGTTTTCCGGGTCTAATACTCATAAGGGGTTTTTGTTACTACTTATCAAGTTTCCATTAGTTTTACATCCAAAGTCATTCTATATACTCTAGTCGGCTTCTACTACCGAGATATTCAATCAGTATGCACAGTCCAGTTGATTATAGAAGAAAGTAGTCACAGAGCCCAGTATGCACCGAGCTGTCTATCGAGTATCTTTTTATATTTATCGACCAGCAAAGATGACACACCGAGTTGATATACACCGAGTGAAACGTGTTACCAAATTCATTGAACTTGGACATACATATGAAAACGTGTTACAAGATCGAGGCACTTAGAACCGTTATCACATTGGAAATTGCACTTAAAGATTGTGTATGATTTTGAGGTCTTCTAACCAATGAAATAATTTGCATGGTTATTCATTCAAGGAATCATGTTTGTAAGATTGAAGCAATGAATGGATCACCGACATAAGAGATCTATTTATACAACATGAGTTAAGGATTAAATATGAGTGTACATGAGTGTAATAAGACTGTTACAGAGACACATAGGTCATTGAGGAAGGTTTTTAGAGAATAGTCGAAGAACAGAGTAAACAGAAGGGTTTACTGAGTTACTATATGGGTTACCGAGGTATGCTATAAGCAAGGTAACTTATTCTGAGCACATAGAATCTGCTATAACATTCCAAATGTAAAGTTGTAGATATTTGCAATGATTTTATTGTAATATTTTGAAGTTGTAAGTGAAACCTTTAACAGGGTAAAAGACTCTAATCAAGTCTATAAATTGTAAAGCCTCTAACTAGGTGTAACATTTAGTTTAAGTGTTGTAAAATCCTTTAGCAAGGTAGATCTAATAGATCTTGATACTCCTAACAAGGTAAGCTATCAGAAATAGCTAAACATGTAGCTCTAACTGAGCACCTTTATTATTACAGTAGTGAAGTTGTGGGTGCCATCCCCACCACAGTTTTTCTCTCTAACCAAGAGTTTCTGCGTAACCAAAATATATGTGTTATGGAGTAAATCATGTATGATTTTTATTTATTTGTTTTAGCTTTATGTTATGTCACAGTTGTTTTTGGTTTATGCATAACAGTAAAGATATTGTTGTTAAAAGGATTTGAAGTACTGATTCACCCTTCCCCTCTCAATACATTAGCTTTCCATATTGGGCCTAACAGTTTTAAATCTACCTTTCTTGATGAGTACCTGACTCATAGCATAGACTGTAGAGCTCACCGCTTCTCTCCAAAAAGTGTGAGCACCCTTTCCTTGGATCAACATTGTTCTAGCCGCTTCAACTACAATCATGTTATTCCTTTCTGCTATGTCATTCTATTGTGGTGTCCTTGGGGTAGACAACTACCTCTTGATACTGCTATCTTCACAATACTTGTTGAATTCATTAGAAGTGAATTCACCTCCTTGATCAGTTCTTAGGCATTTTATCTTTTGACCACTTTCCTTCTCTACTAATGCTCTAAAGGCTTTGAACTTTCCAAACACCTCAGACTTGTCTTTCAAGAATGTGACCCACATCATTCTTGAGCAGTCATTAGTAAGAATCATGAAATACCTATCTCCTTGAATACTTCTAGTTTTCATAAGACCACACAAATTATTATGCACAAGGTCAAGTAAGTTTTCTGCTGAAAAAGACTTACCTTTGAAAGTTGAGGAAGACATCTTCCCAAGTTGACATTTTCTGCATAAAGAATTCTCAGGTTTGTTCAACAAAGGCAATCCTCTTACCACCTTGATCTTACTAGCCTTTACAATATTATTAAAGTTCATATGACAAAGTCTCCTATGCCATATCCAACTATCATCAAACTTCACCATTAGACACCGACATATCTTGGCATTCAACCAAAATAGGTTAACTTTGGTCTACTTACCGGTGGCAATAAGTTCACCACTTTTACTATTTATACTGTAGACTCCACCTTTGAACTCCAGAATGAGTCCTTTATCATTTAACTAAGCAACACTCAACAGGTTATGCTTAAGACCTTCTACCCAGTAGACATCATCTGCACTGCTCTTACCATTCAGTGAGATGGATCCTTTACCTTTCACTAGGCATGGTGCATCGTTGCCAAATCTGACAACACCTCCATCATATTCTTCTAGAGATAGAAACTTTCTCCTATCACCAGTCATGTGGTGAGAACAACCACTATTAATTATCCACTCATTAGAGTTGTCAATGTGAGAGACAAGTGCTTTCTTGTCAGACACTTCTTCCTTTACAACTACAAATACCATGTCTTCATTTTCTTCATCCTTAGATTCTTCATCAGTAACATCTTCATCCACTGCAACAAGAAAATTTCTTCTATTTCCTCCTTTTTACTTTCCAAACCTCTCCGGTTTATCCTTATTCTCATTGTTAGGACAGTTAACAACTATATGTCCTATCTTATTGTAGGAAAAAGACTTCAAAGGAAGCTTACCTCTATATTTTCCAGTACCTTTTGGAAGTCTCTTGGCAAGAAGAGCTTCAAACTCCATCAGAATTTCTTCATCATCCATACCTCTGCTTTGCATGGATTCATAACTGGTACTTGCTTCTTTTCCTTTTCTGGTTGGTGCAACAGATGCTCTAAATTAAATGCTAACTCAGTCTTCTGAACACTTCCATCATAGCTATTCAACTCATATGCAGTTAAATTTGCAATGATAAAGTCTAAGGATACCTTGGTTTTGTCAATAGACCTTAGTTCCTGGATGGAAGCAACTCTGATTACATAGATTGGTAACAATAATCTCAAGAATTTACTAACAACGGTGGCATCATCAATCATTCCACCAGTGCTCTTGATATCTCCAACAACAATTTTGATTCTTATGCCATATTGCTGAATGGTCTCACCTTCAACTATCCTCATGTCTTCAAATTTTCCTCTAAGGCTCTCTTCCTTAGCTTGCTTTACATGTTCATCACTGCTATAAATAGTTTCCAATGTGTCCCATACATCTTAAAGAGTGTCCTTATCTTGTACATCAATGAACTCAATATCAGACAAACTGCTAATAAGAGCTTCCATGACTTGCCCATTTTCTTGAATCTCTCTCTTCTCATCATCTGTCAGAGTGCCAGTGGGAATCACATAGGCATTCTCAACATAGCTCCAGTGTATAGTACCCAAACTCTTGATATAGATCTTCATTCTGTCCTTCAATATTTTGAAGTTATCTCTATTGAACTTAGGACCTTCCCTCTTCATCATTAAGGCATGATCTTTTACCTCAAGCAGTTAAGCTTATATCACTAAGGACCTGGAGTTGCTCTGATACCAATTGATGAATAACAATGAACAACAAATACCCTAACTAGTACTGAGAGGGGGGGGTGAATCAGTAGAGACAAAATTTTTCTCAACAACTTATCAAGTTAAAGCAATACCAACTGATTGTCTTCATCACTGAACTTAACCATGGCAATACCGGTTAAACACAAGAAGACTTCAGACAACATAAACTGATAGGTCAGAACACTTCAAATACATTCAATACTTGATAACAACTTCACCCATAAACATATGCATGTGGTGTGTTACCAATACCATAACCATTAGCTTTGCATGCATAATCACTTAAACAAAGAATCACATGAAAAATGCACAACACATGACACACAAATTTTTCACGTGGAAACCCAAAAGGGAAAAACCATGGTGGGGATGAGTACCCACAAGCTTGTTTTTGAACTCTTTTGAAGCTCACTCTGTTAGGAGCCTAGTCCGGTTAAAGACTTTACAAAAAGGTTCTGCTAGGAATCGATCCTGTTAAAGATCACCCAGTTAAGGGATGTCTATATACCTTGTTAAAGGTTGAAACCCTGTTAAAGGTTACCCTGCTAGAGGATTTGAAGAACTCAATGATCTTGAGCCACCTGGTTAGAGGATTTATAGTAAGCCTGTTAAAGCTACCCGATAAAAGGATTTTCTAACTGTTGAAATGGTTAGAAGACAATAGGTAAAAACTCTGATCTGATAACAACACTACATACCAAGGCAGATCCTTTTCAGTTCCTCTACTTCTGCAATCACACTCTACAGTTTTCTCTTACTGGTCTGACAAGTATCTCATCACTTGAATACACACACAACATTTTCAACAACTTATGATAACAAACATCATCGACCTTATAGACAACAATTATGTTGGTAGCATAAACCCTAAACCCTAAGCATCTTAGGTTTACAATACAAGTGGTCCAATCCTGACCGTCCAAACACTTTGCATAGAGAAATACAATTTCAAATAGATCACAAGACAAACTGCATCATCCATTCTTCACCGCACATAGAAATCAGTAACTCATCACGCTTTCTTCTCATACTGCCAAGAAGAATGTTCATTCTCGAGGTAGAATTTTAATGCAGTCGATCTTCTCATACAATATCCTTAAGGAAATACTTCACGTGCACAAAGTTGATGTGGCATCATGATCTCATCCTCATCTCTTAGCTAACTCATCATAGAATGTCATCGATTGCATCTCACAAGTGATATTGACAAACCTTAAACCCTAGAGCTGAGACTACCAATCGGTAGTCACACTCAATGAAATCCCAACATCGGTTCACTACATCTCTTTGTACCTCTTCATACCAGTTCACTAACTTCTTTTCAATCTGCATACCGGTTCACTTACACTTATTGACAACCTCTTCATATTAGTTCTCAATCTACATACTAGTTCACTTACACTTATTGACATCAATGACAACATACATTATCATCATATCAACATGCCGGTTCATCATATGCCAACATCAAACTCCTTACTCTAGGCTTGGAGGACCCTACACAAGGTCTATGAACACTCACTTGGTATTAAAATAGAAAGAGCCTTCTTCTAAAACTTTGTTTGCAACACACACATCATTGGTAATCATTGTTATGATGGATGGTCTATTAAGACATTAAATAAAATGCTTATTCTTTTTCCACCCTTTGAAACTACAACAAGGTATTTTACTTGGCAAGGTCCCCACACATCACTTCAACACTAAACATTAGGCAATTCAACCTTTTGCCTTCTCATTTTTTTTTGTCTTTCACTAGTTTTCTGAGCCTGATACATAGGGATATCAGATCTCTCATGGCATCATCACATGCACAAAATTCCCCATATGTCCCTTTAAGTCTAAGATATTAAATACATTTCACCTAGCACTATCTGGTACAGATTATTATTTCCTATCCATATAGGATGTTTGCACACTGCACTATCATCCTTGACTCATGCGTATGATGCAGAGGTAGGGGCATGTATAATGGTTTCAACATACAAAGTCAATGATCATACACTCCATTCTTCTAGACACCCTTGGATACATTACTTGGCTTCTAGGCTTGGGAAAACTAATATAAATTGAGCCAACACCATGAGGATAGGGTCAAGTATCATGGCAACTGATCATAATTTGTGAAGATAGGGTTCACACCTAAGTGTTGGCTCTCAATAATGCCACATTTCCAAAATTGTTAGTTTCAAGACTTATCCTATTGGGTCAACACTCATTGATGGCCACAAGGCCAAATAAATGTATCTAGGCTCCAAAATCCTTACCTTAGGCTTGGAGGACCCTACACAAGGTCTATGAATTTTACCATTATAATTATTTTTTAATGGATGAGGATCTATATTATCATTTCCAAAAAAGTGTTATGCACATTCACAAAAACAAAGGTAAGTGGAAAGAGTCACATCCCAAAGTCCAAACAAGACAATAGCTAAAAAAAGAACAATTATAACAAGACAACTAAGAGGAGGAGGTTAGTCCTAGTCATTTGTTTTGCTCTTTATCTACAATATCTTGTTTTGCATTTCTCACTTGAAACTACACTTCTATGACCCTATTGCAGACAATAGGAATAATTTTGTAAAATTAGCAGTAGCACTATCTTTTCACCCAATTATAGTGAAAGTCCCAAATCATCTTTATAGTTCCTTAGTGGGAATACAAATGTGTCTCATGTAGCATAGGAGCTCATTTTCTATGTGAAACTCAAGAACCTACCACCTAACTATGAATTTTTGGTATATGTCAAAGAATTCAAGATCTCTAATGTTAAGTTAAGGTCATTCTAATGTTTCATGCTTGGAAGAACCAAGTGTTGTTATCAAAGCTGCAAATGAAAGATAAGTCAAGCAGTCAACAACCTTATCAATACTCTCGTTCTTGTGTCAAATTTTCAATTGAAAAACAATGTTGTAGGTACGTGGACCACCTTTGATGATGATAATTTTAAAACTCACCTCAAGTCTACATGAACTATAGAGGCTTGTAATAAGTATGCATGACTATCTCCTTACCCTAAATGTAATCCTTCCATTGCATATAAACCTAAATGATAGCATATATCTCTTTGTTATATTTTAGGTACTTACCCACTATGTTATAAAACATCTTGTTATGGTAAATAGAAAGAGTCTCAGGTGACACTATGTTATAAATGGCTCACCATTGTAGGTACATGGAGCACCTTTGATGGTCATTTTGCAACTCACCTTGAGTCTACATGAGCTGCAGAAGCTTGTGATAAGTATGGATGATTGTCTCCTTCCAATATGCAGTCCTTTCATTGTATGCAGACCTAAACAATAGCATAAATATCTGTCATATTTTAGGTGCCTACACACTATGTTAGAAATCATCATTGTCCAAAAATGGTCATTTATATGGTGGCCAATTTAGTATTGGTGTGCCAAGGACATTATCAATTGAAATCTTTACCTAACAATGCAAAGGTGCACTCATTGAAACAAAATCAACACGCCTTTGTACCTTGAGAGCATATGCTCCATCTGCTTCTATTGTGTAGTTATTGTTGGTGTTTGAGCACATGTATCTATTGCAACTTTCCATTTTTCTTCAGGTCTAATAATGAATAGGAAAAATATCCCAATTTGAGCAATTACTCATCAAAACTACTTCACATAATTAGGAACCCTAACTTTGTGGGAGACACTTTTGGTTTTCAATACTTTTTGCACAGTTTGACAATGACACTCAAATTTCTAGCTTAGAAACAACATGGTTCTTGTACATGTAGAGTTTCCCAATCACAGATATCCAAGAGTGCCACATCATAGATCAACTCACCTTTGAAGAATTTGATAAAATAGGATAGATAACACTATCAACTTTCATAAATGTCTCTTCCTTGACTCACCCATCTAATGACACATGGATACAAATGAGGTATTGTTTTCAACTTCAACCTCTTGATTGTCTCAACAAAGATCATAATCTTCTAATTTCCACTATCAATGATGAAACATGGGGCCTTCCCATTCACCCACATTTGTAGGTAGAATAAGTGTTCCTTTTCCTCTAGTGGCAAGACCTTTGTAATGGCACGTGGACCTATATCAATTATTTTCTTTGCTTCTCTCTACTCAAATGGATCTACAAGTAATGATGTAAAAATACGTGTCCAACTCTTGTGACTATGCTAAGCCAACCTTCTTCCTAGAGCAAGTCAAAACTATGCATGAGTTCTTTTTAATCCTGCACTACTTGCATGTGTCCTTTTGGGTCTTCTTATCAATCTTATTTTATGATTGTTTATGTGACAAAACATCCTTACTCTATGGCTTGACTACAAACCCATTGTTGTTGTCTCCCTTTGCCTTGGCACCCACAAAAGGGCCTTTCTTACCTTTGGGATTGAGTTTATCTTCAACCAATATTTTGACGTTTAAAGATGTCATTTTCATCTAGATGTACTGATGATGGATGCTAGACATTACAATTTGTAAAGAACCAATGCTTCTTAGAGTTCTTGATGCCAAGTTTTGAACACAATGTGTGTTAAGTATTGATGTAGTCAAATACAAATTTTCTCTCATAGTTGCCACAATTTTCTTTTCTTCATTTGTATCTTTTGGAAAAATCTTCCTTGATGACCTCCATCAAACCACCCAAACTGAAATTCAACTCCATCACTAAATCAAGTGGATTTCCTTCAACTCCTCCTTGGCTAGCAAGCTAGCAATCCAAAATTGTTGAACCAGAATTCTAATTTAAGAAGTGTAGACATAATTTTCTCTAATTTAAGAAATTACAAAGAAATACATCTCCAATTTAGAAATATAATCATCAACAACATCTACATCAATTTTCCCTTCAAACTTAGGGATGTCACAACCTACCTAGGCTCTAAAGGGAGTCCAATTGCCAAATGACCTTTCCAATGGGGCCCACTACTTATTTAGGTTACTTCGGAGCATCAACACAAATCGGTTCATCATCCTTGATCTTTATTTTCCTCAAGCCACTTAGATCAAAAACTTGAAGGATTTTGAGGAGTTAGTAGCTAGTTCTTCAATATCATTGAATCTCGTCTTTAATTCAAATATCCAATATCTGATTGCATTTGATGGTATATGCAAGAGAAACTAGGTTGTGATTGCACTTATCTAAATTAGGCTAGTAATTTGGGAAACAATACACTAGTTGAGAAATTTATTGTACCAAAAGTAAAAATTGAACAAAATAAAACACAAAATTGATAATTACAATATAGCTGAACAAAATGATCTTTATTTTAATCGAGTGTGTTTACAAAATGGGTAAACTTTGTAGTAGAGATGAATGCCTTCTATTCTTGTTACATGATTCAAATTCAACCACTATATAGCTTTCAAAAAAAGGAAAACTTACTAAAAGTAGTATATTAGGGATCTTGGTGGAACCAAAGAATCATCACACCTAGTACTAACTAGTGTCCTTGGAAGTTGAAATGAGCATTCAAATAAGGACAAACCTAATGGAAAACTGAAAATGTTTGTTGGAAAATTATTTATTTGGCACCCCCATTTGTCAAGGCCATAACTCTTGTCTATAACTACCATTAAGATGACTTGAGATGTTTTCTACATTGCAAAACCACTTCCACTTTAAGCTATCTCTAGAATAGTTCTACTAATGATTGTAGATCGTTTTGTCTAGAAAGAATTAAAAGAAAATCCAAATTAGCATGAAACCAATAGATAATGTCTATAGAATGATCAATAGATCTCTGGCTGAGACAAATGCCTTGGTGAATCCTATGATAAGTAGGGACCCTCTCCATAGCAATATGGATATTCTTAGCAATTGATTGAATCTCTTGAGCTTGGTGAATAAGACACTAGTGGTCCAAAAGCGAGAATAGGGTCAAGTAAATTCCTTCTCCAATAGATAATTTAATTTTAACATTTGATGGCACATCTAAGAGGGCTGTTAATTGAATTTTAAGCTCAATGTATCAAGGGAAGGAGCACATATGTAGCCTAGAATTTCTCCTTTTTCTAATTCTTTTACGCATTTGTAACCTTGAATGATGCTTTTGCACTATTTTTCTACACTTTTGTACAATCTAGTTGTGCTTTTGTTCAATATCATTCTTTTTTAGAAAACTTCCAAATCAGACACACAATCATGACTTCACACTTATAAAATAGGAAACATTTGGACAAACTAGACTTGAAACGACACTTGAAAACAAACTTCAAACTTGCAAACTTGAAATTTATACTTGACGACCACACAATTAAAACATAAGAAAAACTTGGTGGTAAGTCAAGAGGTATTTAAGTGTGGAATGCGTTCACATTTACTATCTCTAGAGGAATCTCAAAATATTTTGTTTTTATCTTCAAAGGTGCTGATAAAAGATCTTCATCAAGTTGCTATATTGGAAGACATATATGAATTTGTACAATATACTAAAGGGATGCAAGTAATTAAAATGGTCCTTGATTCAAATCCTAATTATTATCTTCAGTCTCTACTTACTAAGGGTGACAAGTTACCTCTGGTTTTACTTTCCCTATCCACAAGGAACAAGATCTCATATATTTTAGTACATCTATCCAAACAAATTTAGTTAGTGTGTCCATCCCAAGCATACCATTGTTTGACATATTGAATCTACAATATAACACCACATTTCAATGACAATCATATAGATAAACACATGATCAATTTTATGAGCCTATTTTAATGACTCTTTTATTTGGCTTGATAGAATTTTATACTCTAGTTACTGCAAATTTTTACTCCAAAACCATGATACTTTCTAAACGATAAGACTATTTTATAAGTAGTAAAGTATGCCATCTTATGGATTATATAGTGTATACATTTGCATAGTTATGTGTGAAAATGTGTTGTAATTTTATGGTTATCATTATGAAGATTGTTTTTGTGTACTAATATGTTATTGTAGAAAAAATAGTTGAAACTCCCTTTGTGGGTTTCTTGTTGTTGTTTGAGTAGAGCCAACAACAATTCCTGCAGTCAACCCAATGATCTCTTGACTATATTTATTTGTGATCTTCTATGGTTTGTCTAGGTATAGGAATTTATCATGTAGGCGACTTAGAAACAGGCAGACTCACTCATGTTCTTGGGTGAAGTCCAAGAAATATTGAAAGACAACAAGCTTCTTCTTTGCAACCCTTGCATATTCTTGTTTATGCTCATTATTTCTCTTCAAGAGCTCTCGTCGGAGTGGCTCAAAGCTATTGTGGTTGATTTCCTCCAATGGTGCATGTATATATCTCTTAATATTTTTGTGTAGATCACATCTCCTGAGACCTTCGACAAAGATTCACCTAAGTCTGTTTGTAGGGATTTGTTAGGAAATTTGGAAAATATAAGTCATGGTTTGGTGGAGGCATCTATTAAGGTGGGTGTATCAGAGGAAGCCATGCCAGGTGGATGTAGCTAGATTGAGCAAATTGGGCACCAGGGTTTGTATATTCAAGATAGAAATCTTAAGGCATACGAAGATTTAATTTAAAATTAAAATTCATATGCAAAATTCATATGAAGTAGAGCCTAACCTTTTAGGAGATCGCACGCAGGGTTGATAGAGGTCGATGCAAAGCTTGCACAAGATTTCTTTGGGTCAAAATGAATTGCGTTTTTTTTTAAGTAATGTCTGTGTTCATCGGAATTTCGACGAACACGAGCACTTTATAAAAAAATGTTCAAATTTCATTAGTAATGCCTTCTCTGTCGAAACCAAATATGAAAATATCATCGGAATTCCAACAAATTCAGGCATTTTTTCAAATACAAAATTTAATTTGGTCACAATATACCTTCGCCATCAGAATTTTAGGCCAAATGTATTAGTGTTGAGTTGCAATCTCTAGGTAGTGTGCCTGAATGCTAGTGCATTCCCCTTTTGTAATATTGTTTTGCTACTAGCTATAGTGGAATAATATTGTGGGTTCAAATCCCATCGTGATTTTTCCCATTTGGGTTTACAATTAAAAATCCTAGTGTTATGTTCTTGTGGCTGATTATCTTGCGTTTCTGCACTTTACTTTCTTGCATATGCTTCTGGTGGTTTTAGAATAAGTCATAAAATTTATTTCCTAGTAGATCATTGATTCACCCCCCTCTTAGTGAGCCCTGATTCCAACAGTGTCAAGATCATAGACCACACACTCACCATGAATAGGGATCCTCAAGATACTCTTAACATCCTTCAATGTGATGGACACCTCGCTAGTCGGTAGGTGAAACAATATCATCTCATTATACCATCTCTTGGCTATTGTAGTCATCATTCCTTGATTATCTTGAATATTAGACATGAAAGTATTATGTCATAGATTGATTTCTCCTAGGAGTGCTTTCTCATCATCATGTAGATACCACCTCAATACTAGTGAAACTGGATGAATCTCATGTACACATAATGGTTGTCACACCTCCTACATTCATTATGTGCATCATGGTAGTCACTATGCTAAAACATAACTAAATTTAACAACTACAAGAAATTTTCAACTTTTTCAGTCAAATGCATTATTTGAACATACATTTGTGCCACAACAAATCAATTATATCACATACTCACACACTTGTGGCATGCAAATACACTTGTGTCACACAAACTTCACTTTCACCATTTGTCGACACTTGCAACACCCTGACCTACATTTGCATTTGCGACACCATTTTTCAAATGTGACACTATGAGAAACTTGTGGTGAATTGATTCTCATTTGCATCAATAATGACCATATTTGTGATGCCTTCATGAAATTATGAAAATGTTGACCTAATTTTTGGGTCTAAAAGCTACATTAAAAAAATGCAAAAACACAAAGCAAGGACTAGACACATACATGGGCCACTCTCTCTAGTCAACTAAACATCCTAGCTCTCGTTGAATTGTGATCTCACTATGGAATGCTCGCCATCACTCTCACTCCTTTTCTCTCAACACCTTTCAAGATCTCCAAAATTCCAAAACCAAATGAGATTGAATGATGAGAATGGAGCCCAAAGGATCCATTCATAGGCCTCTACTACCTTAGTCCTCCCACGCCATGCTCTCTAAGCCTCCCATACCTAGTTGTAACCTATCCCTGACCTTGCTACTCCTATCACTCTATTTTCTCCCTTCTAGTTAGTAGTGGATACCTTATCATCCTATGGTGAAATTGACCTCCATTTTTATTTTATTTTTCTAATTTCTTGAGGGGGCACCACACTTCCATCCCACGTTTCATTCGGGCATGTTAAGAAAGGATTTGCTTAATTTTTCTTGAAAACAATGTTAACAATGTATTGTCTTTATGAGAGACAAAAGGTAGACACTAAAAATTAACCATTGCATTCCACATCATTTTCATGCTAATTATCCTTCTAAATTAATTAAATAACTTAATTATTTAATTAAGCTAACATTATTTCCTTTATTTCAAATTCAAGTTTAATTTTTTCCTCCATCACCACTTTAATTAAACAATTTTTATTGTTTAATTATTCCTTTTCTTATAATATTAATTAAATAAGCCTAATTATTTAAATAATTTATTCATTTTCCATCTTGCACATTAATAAAATATTTTTTAATAATTTAATTAGCTAACATTATCTTCTATAATCAAATAAATTGTTTAATTCATTTAACTATTCACTTTTCTAAATAAAATTCTTCTAAAAATAATAAAATCAATATTTTAGTTATTTTATCTTCATGCACATGATTAATTTTAAAAAAAAATTATTTAATCCTATTAATATCTCTACCTCCCTCAATTAACTACCACCCAGTCTAATTTCTCTGATCGATCAATTTAGATTGCTAAAATCATGCAACCAATTATCTCCATGATTCTCTTAATCAATTCATCTCATCAATTCTCATCTATTTATCTTAATATATATTTCATGCATTCTCCACCTTTGATCAATATCAAAACCACCTATTTAAACGATCCTCAATTATCATTTTCTATAACCACAACCTTAGAGCTTTTGTGCGATCATGTTGCTAATAGTGTGTTATATAAATACGAGAGCTAGATACTATTATTTCAAAGGAAGCTTCAAAGAGCAATTGATAGAGATAAGCAAGGCTTGTGTATAAGGTATACTTTAATGTGTTATTTATAATTCATGCATTTGTCTTACAAAATTTTTTGTTTATGTTAGAATATTGTGTGAATCGTAGGGTTTAGTGGTTGATTCGTTGAAGATTCATATTGTTCAATTTCTAGTCTTACACAAATAAACAATAATTTTAAGGTTCAAGGGTCATAGATTGGGTAGAAAGTAGCCTGGTAGGCCATGTATAGAATTCCAACAAAGCAAGGGAAATTAGCAAGGGATGTATGTGAGGTATGACTTGATGAGTTAGTCTAATAATCATAAGGGAAAGCATAGGTGAGTGGAAAGGCATATCAGGATGGTGAATCATGAAAGTCCAACAAGGACCAAGAAAAGGTTGGGAAAGATGGTGAACCCATTGGATACTAAGAAGGGGGGAGTGAATTAATATCCCATAAAACTTAACTTTTGATTCAAATATTTAAACTAGTTAGCATCAATGAAAAAGAAAGCAATTAACACAAGTGCAAAAGAGAACACCATATATACATGGAAAACCCCATGATGGAAAAACTACAGTGAGAAAAGATGCTTGGATCTACTGTCCAAATCTAACCTCACAAACAAAAACAAGATTTACAATTGGTTTTATGGTCTCACCAAAGGAAAATCACTACTCCTTGAAGTCCATTGAACTTTTAAAGAATTGTTGAAGAGGTTCACTAGCACAGAGAAAGATACAATGAAGACAACAAAATAAATCACAAATTCCTTTGGCTTATTGCCTCCAACACACTATCACCACTTCAACTACCTTTGGCTCACTGCTTCTAATAGACTAAAATCACTTCTATGACAGCCTTTGGCTTATTTACTTCAACATGTTGTTAATAATATACCTTAAATACATACCTCCATGCTACTCTCCAACAAATGATCTTTAATATATGTGCTCCACAAACTTCAATAATCCTTCTCCAAGTTGACCAGTGATTCAAAGCATAAAACATGCACTAGGTTGACCCAAAACACCTCTATGGAGTAGATAAACCTATTGCAGTTCCATCCAAAAGATAAAAAAGACCAAAGACATCTTTGACACTCATTTCCAAGAAGGTACATCCATCCAAGCCTCGATGCAAATGACTCCAAGTTTGCAACAAGGTAACATGTAGATGAAACATGTAGCTAATTACTAGTCAGCCTAAAAACACATCTGCCAAGAGAAATTACACATTGTGGCACACATAAAGACTTATCTTGATCCAAAATGATATTTATACTTCCTTCAAAGCTAGCACAAACACTCAAGTACATGGCACACATGAGAGATCAAGCCTTATCGACCAAACAATCACAAATCTCCTAGAATATCAACATCAGACAACATGTGACCCTATAGAGATTAGAATCTAACATGCGCACCATGTAGAGATGTTCCATCAATGTTCAACAATATTCCCATACACTTTTCATATTATCATGCCAAAGTAAGTTGGTGCAAGCAAGCATATACAAAACACATCTTTAGTTCAATCATATTTGTTTTACATTTAAACACTTGAAACTTGAATTGAGACATTACATAGATTGGTAATATGATGAAACAACAAGGATCTAGTCAACTACTAAGAGGAGGGGGGGAGGGTGAATCAGTAGATAGAAGAAAAACTAAACTTTCACCAAACTTAATCCCAACTCATAAAAAACTTGCTAAACTAACTGGTTTAGTCACTGTATCAAAAGCTGCAACTGCACTATCAAACTTTACTGGTTGACCAAAACATCAATGATATAGTGTAACAGATCTGAAACTCGCATACCATTTAACCAAAACATTAAAACACTTTACTAAAAATAGTAATAGCTCATTTCAGATCGCTTCTGGTCATCTAAACATATCTAAGTGGCTTTACCGGTTAATCATATCAACCATATCAAAACATATCCACAAAATCATTGACCACTTGACACAATGATTTTTCACGTGGAAACCCAAATGGGAAAAACCACGTTGGGGATGAATACCCACAAGTATTTTGAAATCTTCTGAAGTTCGCCGTGTTAGGAGACAAGCCTTGTTAGAATCTTATACAATAATGTCCTGTTAAGAATAGATCCAATTAGGGACCACCTGGTTAAGGGATTGACTACAATACCCTATTAAAGGCAATACCCTGTTAGGAGTAACCTCAGTAAAGGATTTCAAATACAACTAATGGATCACCTGATTAGAGGATTTAAACAACACCAAGCCTCTTAAAACTTACCCAGTTAAGGGATTTAACTGTTGTAATGGTTAGAGAACAACAGGGTCTTTGTTGATCTGGTAATAGCACTATCTTGGTTAATTAGATCCTTTTCTGCTCTTATGTGCCTTCACAACATTCTGTAGACACTCCTTCTAGTTTGACAATAATCACACTACCACACTTAACCAAATTTTCCAACACAATTACAAACAACTCATCGACCTTAAATACAAATACAATAGGTCGGTAACACATCACAAAACCTACAAATCTCATTGAGATTACAAACATATTCATTCAATAATAACCGTTGGATTACATAGCAAACAATTACACATTGTTGGAGACAACATGAATCGCTCCTGGATCACCACACATTGGATCTTGTAGCTCATCACGCATTTTCCACTTCATGCTATGCATTTGCTCATTCCCAAGATAAACAATTATCTTCATGCACCAAAACCACTTTGAAACTCATCACGTGCATCATGCATACATGGTATCTCCATCTCCGATCACCATTCAATCATAGATAAACATAATTGATTCACCAAGCTCCATCAGTAAGGGTTTGGCATATCAACTGGTTAGGGTTACCGGTTGATCACTCTGCTTCTAATACCAATACCAGTTTCCTTCACTGCTCTACTACCAGTTGCATTACTGCATCACTACCGATTGCAATACAACTCCATTACCAGTTATTATTGACATCAATGACAACACTATACTTCATCAATGCAATATTCATGCAATGCCAACATAAACAGTCTACAAAACCGCAAGAGAAAACATATTAATGTAGAGAAATGCATATCATTTCCTGGATAGGTCCTAATAGACAACCAAATTGTCTACACATTGCAATTACCAGAAACATCTATGAAAACTTCTATGTTTTGAAATGAAAAAAGACATCATCTACAACACATACAAGATAATTTCTGAATCGCATGAGCACATCTTCAAATGCAAAAAAGTGCATAACATTCTTCTAGTGCAACTTCATGCATCCTCATTCTTTCAATATATAGAGACAAGAACTTCTTTGTAACATCAGTTCCTTAGGAGCAACAAAAGAGATAGAAAAATAGTTTACAACATGCTCATGACCATCAACATCATATCCAATTCATCATCACACTTCTAATCCTCATCTTAATACTTCTCATCTTAATGCATCATAATACCAACCTTTTTTTGACAACTAATATACACAAACTACCTTAGTTGACATCAATCAAGGCATGACATCCAAACACGAATTTCAACATCACCACTGTACTTCATCATAGCACATCATCAACATACAATGCATTAAAAGTTGACATCAATGACAACACAATATGCTACAACACATGCCTCCTTACTCATAGACTTTAGGGATCGTATAGTGAAATAATGAGAAAGAAGAAGAACAAACATATAAAATTAGACTAAGGGAGACATGAGAAATATAAAATTGGCATTTTAGTCATAACATAAGTTATACAAAAAGGGGCTGTGACATACCATATAAATTTAAATAAAACATTATGATAAAACTTAAGGAAGGGGCGATGTTAATTAATAATGAAATGCAACACAAGTAAAACAATGACATACTCATATGAACACATGATTTATTCTAAAAAACCATTATAAGTAAAACACAATAAAACACATCATTCAATATATTAACATTAGGATATTTATAATATATTGACACTTCTCCGATGCATATTTTGTTTCCTCCACCTATGCTCCTATTGACTAACCTATTTATACACCAATGCAACACCCAAGTGCACACATTTATAGGAATAATGTTTGCTAAAAACTACCAAGTCATAATATAGAACTCTAAGCTATAGATCTTTAATTTCATGAAGATATTGTACATCTAGGTCAAGAATTCAAGAAATAAAATAATGTCATTAACATAGTGTTAATATTCTTTTAGAGTGGTTCGTGTGCAACATTTTGGTAAAGTTTCGGCCCCTTCCTTTAATTTTTGTCCCGCTCTCCCGATCGCTCATGCGTGTTCCAAGTGGTGTCTCGATGTTTCTCTAAGCGGCTTGCTCTTCTCGTCCGATGTTGAGAGGATGCAGAGCTACCGCATGGCATAGGTGTTTTTTTCGGTGTATGTTTCCCTTCCCCACCATCTTCTGTGTGCTAGAAGCAATACTTGGTGCCTCTGCGTTGCATCTTCTATTTTTTTTTTTGCATTCAACTTCGGGTCTCCCCCAAGTTGCGGCGTGTCTTCTTCAATGGTTCATGGACCATAATGTTGTTTGCACCGCAATTTTCTTATTTGGTAGGTGTAGGGGTCACCATGATGTGGTTAGAGTAACAACATTAAAGGCCATTTTCGTTGGTTTGCATCTTTGTGAGCATTACGCTAGGAGATTCTTGATCGGAAGCAGTTGCTAGGATTTTTCTGATGCTTTTGTGCTATTTGTTGAAGGTCGAGGGCTATTTATAGGCCTTCTTTCAACTTTTTTAAGGGTTCAGACTTTCATGAGAATTGATTAGACTTTGGCTCATTGAAAAAGCCTTTATGTTAATTAAATTTGGTGAATGATAGACATATCAAATTGTGCCTATGGCCTCTATGGTTGTTTTATTTGAAGCTTAATAAAATGACTTTTGTGATGTATTCAAATTCAATAACTTCTATGATATATGTTGTGAGACTCTACAAATTAAAATATGTTTTAGGACTTGTTATCTGTTGGATGAATGGTGAATGTCATATATGTTGAATGAGTTTAGTTTAATTATCTTCTCTAATGGTGTTGAGCATGTAGATTATTGAATGGGCCTTAAAACTTCATGTATCTGGGTTTTATGTGCTTCTAGTATCCTAAAAATATTCTGGTGTATCGCCTTAATAGTGTAGATTTTTAAGTTTTCCTCTTCCCCTTTTCTCCCCCAATTGTATGAAGAGCCGATTTCTCAAACCTAGAGGTTATTCAGTGAATCTCACGCAAAAGGTCCCCCATCACTGAATTTCCCATAAGGTTGTTAGCATTTAATGTAAAATTAGTAGTCAATAGTTCTTTTTTTGGCACGCCCCGTGCAACCTAATTTTGAACAAGCCTAAGCAAGTTTATGAGCCATACACCTATTACCAATAGTCAAACAACTTCAAATCCTAGGTTGCTTCTACCACCCCTGGTAAGCGTCCATTCATCCACAACTACTTCTTCTCAGAATCCACCTGTTATCTAGAGCGGTACCTATTCCCATAGTAATGGCTCAAGTTCCTCCTAAAAATTTTGTGACTTGGAATAGCAGTAGCCCTCTCATTCCTCCCGTTCCACCTGTAGTATGGGGGCCAATTCCTATGTCCGTGCTAAAAGATTACCCTAAATTCATCAAAGAATGTTCCAAGATGTCGGGGGAACACCTACAAGATGTGGTTGATGTTTGCACCGTCCATAACATTACATAGCAAAATGTAGCTCTAAGATTGCTTGCAACTTCATTCAAAGGAAGAGCTTTAGATTGGTATAGATCTCTTGCTCCAAACTCTATAGCTGATTGGGACTAGTTGGGTGACTGCTTCTTTGAGAGATTTTTTGACAAGGCTGATAGATCATCTCTAATGCAGCAACTGAATACCATCAAAAGAGCTCCTTAGGAAATGGTGACAAAATTCAATATGAGGTTTCAGAAGACCTGGCAGAGGATACTGTTGTTCGCTCATCCTCCCACAAATATGGCATTTGTTTTTTTTATCTAAAAGCCTTCAATTTAGATATATCTGTAATGATTCAATCTCTCAGGGGAAATACTCTCCCGGATGCGTATGACTTGGCGGTCTGAGAAGAAAACAATTTAATTGATGTTGGAAAGCTTGCACCATGACTGCTCATGTCGGTCTTCCTTGATTTATCAAATCAAGTTCTTGAGCCAACTATGCCTAGCACATCTGCACCCTAATCTTTGTATGTGTATATCCCAACAAGCAAGTACTTCTTCCCCTTCATCTCTAGCTATGGAAGTCAATGATATAAAGAAATTGGTGAGATCTTTCTCAAATAAAATCATTAATTTGAAAATATCCCAAATCCCCCCTACTAGACCTCCCTTCTAGCAAAATTTCCAAGGAAATAGACCCACATATCAACAAAACCATTATGCGAATAACCGAGCTTCCTCAATTCAGTTGAATGGCTAGATAGTTCTAGTGCCCAATCCTTTGCAAACTATCTATCCCAACACCAATAAATAGTTGATCGTAGAACAAAAAAATCTAGTGGATGACACCAATTCTTGGTGTTTCCCATGTAACAATGCCCATGCCCCAAGAAATTGCTTGAAAGGCAATTTGCAACAAAAAAATGCAGATCAACGAAGTCAAGGTGTTACCTCAAATGATTCAGTTTATGCTTCCCCTGGCATGGACAATGCGGCTCTCATTGCATAGATGCAAGGTATGTCAATAGAGCAGGAAACAAAGATATCTCTGGACCATGTTTTATGTTAGTCCCAATTGGTACTAAGAGGGGAGGGGCGAATCAACACTATACCAATTTTTATAGATTTAAACTTAATCAAAACTTCTTATTCAAACTTAACACTTATCAGTTTAAGCAACATTGATAAGAAAAATGCACACAAAAATGAAACACACAAGACTACCAAGATTTATCACGTGGAAACCCAAATAGGAGAAAACCATGGTGTGAGTAGAAACTCACAAAATCTTCACTCTTCTGAAGTATGCCCGTTGAGGAGCCATCCCTATTAGGAGATTACAATGACATTGTTAGGTGCCACCCGATTAAGGGATTTTATTTAAGGCTTGTTAGAACCTTTATCTTGTTAGAGGTAGCCTTGTTAAAGCACTTAGGATCATCATTTAAGATGTCATTGGGTTAAGGGATTTTACAAAGGGACTTGTTAAAGTCCACTTGATTAAGGGATTTTACTATTATAGTTATTAGAAAATAATAGAGAGAATGATCTGCTATAATAGCTACTCTTAGCTTAATTAGATCCAAATGAAGCTCTTCGGTTTGACCATTGGTTACACTTGCTCTACACTCAATCAGTGCTCTGCATCACACTTTCTCTACACTCTACTAGTGCTCTACATTCTTTCTTTTCTCTTCATACTATTTGAGCTCTGCACACACTCTTCACCACTCTGCTATTCACTTAGCAATTCTGCCCTCTTCTCACCTTGCTGGATCACCTCTTCTCAAAATTGCACTTTGCAATTTTTACGATCAATCTTTTTGGTTTTTGCCAAAAAACCTTTATACAAAACTCAGTAGATTTAAAATTCAAAACTTTCTAAATCTTCTCGCACTCTCTTTGCACACTCTCCATCAATCTTGCCAGTGACTCATAACTGTGTTTGCAACTCATAATTTCACCAACCTCTGGGTCGTGTTCTGTCTTTTTAATGCGAACCAAAAAATTCGCACAAATCTCACCTTAACTGGTTGTTAACTACTGTAGACTTCACTTTCTATTTTTTTGATGACATCTTGCCATGACCGACTCAACTTTGGTCATTGCATCTAGCTTACTAGTCACTACTCTGAGATTCTCGGTGGATATCATTCTTCAACCTGTATCACCGGTGTAACTCTTCACCTTTTACCACCAGTCACTGATCATCAATCTGACTGATCACCTATCTATCCAGAGTGTTCTGGTCGTACATAAGACTACTAAACTGCAATCTGAGTCACCTCTTGTGACCACATCATAATCTCAAATGTTAGTTTAAGAAACCGATCTCAACATCTATCAGATGCTTGACTGACCGGTCAGTTGCACTATTTATCTTGCATTTGATTAGTCTTCTACCAACATACTGCTTAGGTGTGTCAATAATCCATATTTGGGAAGCACTGAATCCTCCATATTGTTTGCATGCATGAGTAAACCATTGAGGTTTAGCACACTTCCTAGCCTAAGAGCTTGTCCTTATTCATTGGTAAGTGTTAGTCATCAATGACAATACTAATATGATGAACCGGTTGTGCCAACACCATCAGTTATGCCAACAATATCCCCCTTTGGCATTGATGGAAACACTTTAAACTTCTCTTTTAGCAACCAGTCACTTCTACTTCTGCTGTACTGATCAACTCCTGTATTTGATCTTGAGTAAAGATCTTACTCCCCCTTTCACTGGCTTCCATTCATGTCACATTTGACTTCACCCCCCATTTGATAACAATGCCAAAGGTGTAGTGTAGACATCCTATGTCACATGTTGAAATGACTGCTCCCTCTAACAAGAGTAGTCCATAATCATCAATCCAAATACATAGAATTTTCAGGAAAATCATACTGGATTGATGTTATTCCGATCTTCACTCACCTTAGAGTATGCAAGGGAATTACCCCTAGCTTACCTCTGAGATACTCAAAAGTATCCTAAGATAGCGGCTTGGTGAATATGTCTGCAACTTGTTCCTTGGTTTGCACATATTCCAGTCTAACTTCTTTGTCCTGCACCTGTTCCCTAAGATAATGATATTTTATTGCAATATGCTCGGTCTTAGAGTGCATTACTAGGTTTTTTGATATGTTAATGACACTTGTATTGTAACAGTGTATCACCATCGGTTCAGTCACCTTTTCTTGGATACCTTCCAAGATTTTCTTAATCCATACTACCTGTGTATAGTTTATTGCAACAACCACATACTTTGCCTTAGTTGTGGATTGAGAGATACAATTATGTTTCTTGCTTGTCCATGACACAATCCTATCTCCAAGAAAGAGTGCACCTCCACTAGTGCTCTTTCTGTCATCAATGTTCCCTGTCCAATCTGCATCAGTGAAGACACTTAAGTTGAAATTTCCCTTATGTGGATACCAAAGACCATATTCATCAGTCCCCTTGAGATATCAGAATATCCTCTTAACCGCCACCATATGAGTCTCTTTTGGATTTGTAGCAAATCTGGCAACCAAGCCAACTGCTTGTGTTATATCCAGTCTACTGTGCACTACATACAACAACTTACTGATCATGGATTGGTATAGTGTCTCATTCACTTCATTAGCCTCATGATTTTTGGGGAGATTGCATCTTGTAACCATTGGGGTTCCAATAGGTTTGGAATCTTCCATTCCAAAAGTCTTCAATATTTCCTAGTATGTATTTGGTCTGGCTAATGAACATACCATTCTTTAGCTGAGATACTTGTAGACTGATGAAGAATTTTATTTCACTGATCATGAACATTTCAAATTCTTTCTTCATTTCTTCTACAAAACCTCTGCTCATTTCATCATCTCCTCCAAAGATGATGTCATCTATAAAAATCTCTGCAATCAGATGTTTTCCTTCTTGTCTAGTCTTCAGATACAAGTTACTGTTGTCACTGGTTCTCATGAATCCTATACTTATAAGGTATGAGTGCAGCCTCTCATACCAAGCTCTTGGTGCTTCTTTTAGCCCATACATAACCTTTTTTAGCTTACATACCATGTCTCTTCCATCTTTTGAAGCAAACCCTTCTGGTTGCTCAATGTACACTTCTTCCTCTAGAACACCATTCAAGAATGCCAATTTGACATCCATTTGGTAGATCTTGAAATTCTTGTAGGCAACATAAGCAAGAAAGATTCTGACTCCTTCTAGTCTGGCCATAGGTGCAAAGGTCTCTCCATAGTCCAAACCTTCTTCCCATGCATAACCTTTGCAGGCTAACCTTGCTTTGTTTCTTACTACTTGACCGGTTTCATCCATTTTGTTTATAAACACCCACTTGGTACCTATTACACTTTTGTTCTTTGGTCTGGGCACAAGGATCCAAGTTTCATTTTTCTCAATCATCTCCACTTCTTCCTCCATATCTTTGATCCAATCTTCATCTTTTAGAGCCTCCTTTTCTATTTTGGGCTCAATTTTAGAGAGTAGACAGGTAATCTCCCTTTCTTTTCTTCTAGTCAATACTCCTACATTTTTGTCACCAATAACATTGTTAGCATGATGATTGTTTATAACATACCTTGGTTGTACTGGTTCATTTATTGGATCTTCTTCTCTCGGTTCTGATGGTTCTACTTCACATGTTTCCTTATTTGTAGCTACATTAGGATTCTCTTCAGCAGGTTTGACCGGTACAGTGTAAACGAATCCTTGATAGTCCTCTGGTTCACTCTTGCTGTCCTATTCATTTTTCTCAGAGAACTCATCTACTCTAACATTTTCACTCTCCACAATCTTACCGGTCCTTTTGTTCAAATACCAGTATTCTTTACTCTTTGTGGAGTAACCTAAGAAGGTTCCTTCATCACTCTTAGGATCTAAATTTCCAGAGTACTCATCCCGCTTGATGTAGCACCTACTTCCAAATACCTTGAAGTAACTTACATTGGGTGAGTATCCATACCATAATTCATAGGGAGTCTTATTTGTCTCCTTATTCACTTGAATTTGGTTCAAGGTATACACAATAGTACTCACTGCTTCTCTCTAGAAGACATGTGGAATATCCTTTAGTATCATAAGAGTCCTTGCACAATCAATTAGAGTTTTGTTTCTTCTTACAACAACTTCTTTCTGTTGAGGTTTTCTAGGTGCATACATCTGCCTCATAATCCCCTATTCTTCACAGTAATTTATGAACTCTTTAGAGGTGAACTCTCCTCCTCTATCTGATCTCAAACATTTCAGACTCTTACCAGTTCCGCTCTACACTCAAGCCTTGAAGACCTTGAACATGTGAAAGGCTTCAAATTTTTCTTTCAAGAATTCAACCCACATCATTCTTGAGAAATCATCTACAAAAAACATGAAGTACCGGTCCCCATATAAACTCTTAGTCCTCATAGGACCACACAAATTTGTATGCATTAGATCCAACACATTCTCAGATGAATAAGATTTGTTGTTGATACTAGATCTGATCAACTTTCTGAGCTAACAATCTTTACACATAGCATTCTTAGGTTTCATAATGTTAGACATACCTCTGAAAGACTTCATTCTACTAACCTTTTATATGCTATAAAAATTAACACAACACAATCTTTTGTGCCACAACCAACTATCTTCTACCTTTTCCATTAGGCAACTTCCTATAGTGGTGTCTAGGTAGAACAAATTACCTTTAGTTTGTTTATCGATAGCAATCAGTGATGATATGATGAATCAATAAGGAACATGACAACTACTAATTGGGGGGGGGGGTGAATCCGTAGATAGAAAACAAACTAAAAACTTAAAAGCCAACTTATAAATCAATCACTGAACTAACTGGTTCAAACATTGAACAATAAACTGCAACTGCACTGTCAAGTTTACCGGTTGATTGGCATGACAAAATAATAGTGTAACATATCTAAAACTCTTAAACCATTTAACCAAACATCAAACCACTTTACTAACATTAGTAAAATCACTTTTCAGATCACATCCAATCATCTTAACATATCTAAGTGGATTTAACAGTTAAGAAAATTAACCATATCAAAACATAACCACAAAAACCATTCACCACTTGACACAATGATTTTTGATGTGGAAACCCAAATGGGAAAAAACCACAGTGGGGATGAACACCCACAAGTATTCTGAACTCTTCTGAAGTTCACCCTGTTAGGAGCCAAGCCCTGTTAGAAGCTAATGGATCACCTGGTTAGAGGATTTAGATAGCACCAAGCCTGTTAAAGCTTACCTAGTTAAGGGATTTAATTGTTGTAATTGTTAGAGAACAATAGGGTTTTGCTGATCTGATAAATAGCACTACTCTGCTTGATTAGATCATTTTCATGATCCTATTTGCCTTCAAACATTCTATAGATACTCCTTCTAGTTCAGTAATCAATCACACTGACACTTAACCAAAATTGCCAACACTATGACAAAACAACTCATCGACCTTAGAAGCAAAATAATAGGTCGGTAACACATCACAAAACCTAAGATCTCATAGAGATTACAAACAAATCAGCTCAAACATGACCATTAGATCACATAGCAATCATCAACACATTGTACAAGACAAACTCGACCACTCCTTGATCACCGCTCATCAAATCTTGTAACTCATCACGCGATTTCCACTTCATGCAATGTACTCGCTCATTCCCATGATAAATTTTTTATCTCTATGCACCAAAAACCACTTTGAAACTCATCATGTACATCATGCATACGTGGCATAATCATCTTTGATCACCATTTGATCATAGATCAACACAACCGATTCACCAAGCTCCATCGGTTAGGGTTTGGCATATCAACAGGTAGGGTTACTGGTTGAGCTCACTGCTTCAATAGTAATACTGGTTTCCTTCACTTCTCAACTATCGGTTGAATAACAACTCCATTTCCGGTTATAATGGACATCAATGACAACACTTAAACTTCATTAATGAAATCTTCATACAAATGCGAACAATCTCCCCCTTTGGCATTGATGGCAATACAAATATGAATACCCTTTGATTGTGATGATTGAGAGTAATGCACATACATAGGTATAGGAATCCTGGTTTACATTTTACCATGTACTCTCCTTCATCCGAGTCTCCATGTCTTCAGTTGCTAACTAGCTATAGTTCTTCTCTCTATCAATCATACAGTTCTTCTCCCCCATAATCATACAGTTCTTCTCCCCCTTTGACAACAATGCCAAAGTGAAATAAAACATGCATTGTCAT
The DNA here is from genome assembly GCF_030272615.1 of Cryptomeria japonica. Classification (NCBI taxonomy): domain Eukaryota; kingdom Viridiplantae; phylum Streptophyta; class Pinopsida; order Cupressales; family Cupressaceae; genus Cryptomeria; species Cryptomeria japonica. Next base: position 723,265,111 of record NC_081413.1, on the reverse strand, counting down.
ACTTCACTGTTCTGCATCAAGCTTCTCCCCCTATGGAGTAGCTCCACTCTACACCAATCCCGCTTCAATATCTTCAATATGCTTTGGGATTGATATCTTCCACATCTGTTCAACTGACCTCATGTAGGGGCACAACCCCTAGCTGACCTCTAAGATACTCAAAAGTAGTCTTAGGTAGAGGTTTAGTAAAGATATCCGCTAGCTATTCCTTAGTAGATACATACTCTAGTAACACATCTTTACTTTGCACTTTCTCTCTCAAGAAATGATATTTTAGCTCAATATGCTTGGTTCTGGCATGCAACACCGAGCTCTTTGAAATATTTATTGCACTGGTGTTATCATAGAAAATCCTTACCGGTTCTGTGATCTTTAACTTGAATCCATCTAGAATGTGTTTCATCCAGATTGCCTCGGTACAATTCATATACGCTCCAACATATTCATCTTCAGTAGTGGATTGTGATATACAACTCTACTTCTTGTTTCTCCAAGATACAAGCCTTCCTCCAAGAAAGAATGCACCTCCGATTGTACTCTTTTTGTCATCAACATTTCCCACCCAGTCTGCATCTGTATAAACTTTGAAATCAAAGTTACCTACATATGGATACCATAATTCATAATCAATAGTACCTTTCAAATATCTGAATATCCTTTTAGTTGCAATCATGCGTGTCTCCTTCAGGTTCTTCTAAAATCTGGCAACTAATCCAACTGCATGAGCAATATTCAGTCTACTGTGAACAACATAATGCAATTTCCCTATCATAGACCTGTACTCCTTTTCATCCACGGATGCAACATCATCCTCCTTAGACAGTTTAGAACCTGTAACCATTGGTGTCCCAACTGGTTTACAATCTCCCATTCCAAATGTCTTCAATACCTCTTTCACATATTTGGACTATGTGATAAAGATACCATTCTTCATCTATTGAATTTGTAATCCTATAAAGAATTTTATCTCTCCTACCAGAGACATCTCAAATTCACTTTTCATCTCATTTGCAAAGTCATCACTCATGTCATCATTGCCTCCAAAAATGATATCATCCACAAACACCTCATTAACTAGTATCTTATCTCCTTCAGTCTTGAGATATATATTGTTGTCTTCACTAGTTCTCTGAAAAACTATCTTCATCAGGTGTGAATTAGTCTTTCATACCATGCTCTTGGTGCTTGCTTCAAACTGTATAGTGCCTTGTGTAGTTTACACACCATATCCTTTGCATCAGTCAAAGCATAACCATTTGGTTGTTCGATGTATACTTCTTCTTCCAGTATTCCATTTAGAAATGTTGACTTCACATCCATCTGATATACTTTGAATCCCCTATATACTACAAATGCAAGTAGAGTCCTAACACCTTCCAATCTAACAACTAGTGCAAATGTCTCACCATAGTCTTCTCCTTCTTCCCGTGCATAACCTTTGCATACCAATCTGGATTTGTTTATGACTACTCCATCTTCATTCAGTTTATTTTTGAATACCCATTTAGTACCTATTACATTTTTGTTCATTGGTCTGGGTACTAGGGTCCATATATTGTTCTTCTTATTCTGGTCAAGCTCCTCTTCCATAGCCTTGATCCAACGATCATCTGCAAAGGCTTCCTTTGCAGTTCTAGGCTCAATAGTGGAGATCATACAAGAATTCTCTCTAATTCTTCTTCTAGTTAACACTCCAGCATCTTTATCTCCGATAATATGATCAGAATTATGATTGAGTCTTACATACCTTGGAATAACATGATCATTATCTTCAGGTTCTTCTTCCTCACTATCTTCATCTTCTACAAAATCTACCTATTCTGATTGAACTGGTACTGTGGCATTCATTTCACCAACTTTTGGCTTCATCGGTTCTGGTTCCAAAATCAAAATGTAAGGTTCATCTTCCTTCTTCTCCTTAGTGGTTGCTCCTATATCTTCAGGACACTCATCCCCTCAGACATCAGCACTTTCAATGATCTTTTGTGTCCAGTTGTTGTAACATTTGTAGGCTTTACTCTTGTTGGAGTAACCAAGAAATATGCCTTCATCACTCTTAGCATCAAACTTACCAACGTAGTCACCTCTCTTGATAAAACATTTACTGCCAAAAATCTTAAAATAATTGACATTAGGCGACTTACCACACCTGTATTCATAAGGAGTTTTATCCTTACCTCTTTTAACCAATATCCAGTTTATAGTGTAGACAACGGTGCTGGCAGCTTCTCTCTAGAAAGTCTTTGCAACACCTCCTTCTATCAGCATAGTTCTAGCAGCTTCAACAACTAACCAATTATTCCTCTCTACAATACCATTCTGTTGTGGTTTCCTAGGTGCAGAAAGTTGCCTCTTAATTACATTGCCTTCACAATATCTAGTGAATTCCTCTGAAGTATATTCACCACCTTGATCAATTCTAAAGCACTTTATCTTCTTACTGTGTGAGCTTGAATTTCATCCTTAGAATGCTACCTGCAATAAGTTAGTTTGACAAAATACAAATGGAAATACTACAAGAAATCCAAATCCAGCCAATGAAACTACATGAAGTACATATGAAATAAAATACTAATATTACCTTCATGGCTTATGTCCCATTGTGTCCTAACTCCACTCTTCCTCGTTGCAGATGGTGTGCTCTCAGACATTGCACTGATGGCTTCCAAGATGGCATATGAAGAATGAACTGATAACTTGTAGTTAACTGATGCTATGATATGCAAAACTACATGATTATGCTAAATGATTATACTATGATGCTATATGATATTTGCTATTTGCTATTTGCTTCAAAATTAAAACTCAGGGATGCATATGATTAATTTGAAGACTAACTCTCTCTCAACTAAAGCTCTTGATTTTATAGACCTTGAGAGGATTGGATGATGTGGCTCAGATCAACGGTCCTGATCATATCTGTAGATTTGAATGGCTATGAGCAAAGGTGAAGGTTGAGAGAAAGGGGGAAGGAGAAGACAAGTGTCACTCATCTCACCTTGACTGAGTTGCTGATTGAGGGAATCTAGGGATGGTTAGAGGAAATTTAGGCATGATAGGACAAGTGGACTCAAGTCCTTCCTAAGATGTAGGGGTGTTGGAGAGAATATAGGAAATAGTTATGAAATATGTGTACGTACATAATTTTTATTGAATTTGGAGGTTGAAGATAAATGATGAATTAATATTTAAGAAATATTAATTTGTTTAGCCACATGTTTGATGAGTTGGCAAAGGGAAGATGAAGTGGAGATGGAGGGTGAGTTGGAAAAGGGATTTAAATAATTTAGGAATTATTTAATATTCGAGACTATAGGATAGGAAAATAACTATTAAATATTGGATATTTAATTGTTTGAAGGAGATAATTAAACATTAGATATTTAATTAACTTGGTTAAAAGGATAATTAAATATTAGATATTTAATTAATTAGAAGAATAGGATAAATGAATTAATTAATACAATATTAATTAATAGAAAGACACGAAAATTAAATAAATCAATTAATCTTTTCAAATTAACTATTTAATAGAAGAATAATCATTAAATAAATATAAAATATTTATTTAATTGCTCATAGCCAATTTTTATTTGTATACATTTTGCCGCTCTTTGAAATAATGTCAAGACAAACATTGTTTCAAAGATTAAATCAAGTCTCAATAATGCCTGATAGAGATTGAAAATCCTAATTGTGTGCCCCCTTAGGAGATTGATCGTGAAATTGTCAAAAATTCTGGTTAGAATGATTAATCTCATGATAATTTGATAAAAATTCAGTCAATTAAATTCATTTGTAAAAAACAAGTTAAATTGCCCCAGTGAAATTAATTACTCTTCAAATAGTAAATATAAAATTAACCAAGGCTAATTTTAATTTCATTGTTATCCTTGTCAGCTTGTGGAGAAAATATTCTTGCTGAGGTGGTGAAATGGTGATTCATATGGAGAACCATCGATTTGAGCGTGTTTGGTGTTATCAACGACCTATCGAGCATGGATATCTGGTAGGTATCTTATCTCAAGCTTTGTTTTCAAGTTTTTGTGCAAATTTTCATGTTTTTAGGCGTGTTTTTGAACTTTCCAATTTTTTTATTTTTTTTGGCATTAGGTTAGTGCTTTTGCAATTTGTTTTAGCACATATGCAATTAGGTTTAGCGCAAATGCATGTTTTAATGCAAATGCTCTTTCTGTTTGTGCATATGTCATATGTTAAAGATGTTAGTGCATATGCATAGGGTAGCGCAAATGTGTCATTTGTTAGCGCTTTTCTTCAAAAAGGTAGTGCTTTTGCATGGGTTTGCGCATATGCATGTAGAGTTAGCGTATTTGTTCAAAAAGGTAGCGCATATGCTCTAGGTTAGCGCAAATGCCTTTAGATTTAGCGCATTTGCTGTAGTTTAGTGCAAATGTTCAATAGGATAGCGCTTTTGCTCAAATTTGATGTTTTTGATAAGTGAAAAGGCTAAAAATCACTTTGATGATTAGATTTAATGTGTTTAATATGTATTGATGATGAAATAGGGACTTGATTGAGTGATTACGTGATTGATAGATCGATAGATATCTTTGATTGCTGGATTGATTGATAGGATTGCTTTGATTAGCTTGATTGATAGATTGGATTGCTTTGATTAGCTTGATTGATATAGTGGATTGCTTTGATTAGCTTGAGTGATAGATTGGATTGCTTTGATTATCTTGATTGATAGATTGGATTGCTTTGATTAGCTTGATTGACAGATTGGATTGCTTTGATTAGCCTGATTGATAGAGTAGCTCTAAGAAACCGATTTAGTTTCTAATATAAGAGCTTAGCAGAGTTTTGAGTGAACTTAGTGATTGACAGAAAACCATGATTGATAGGTTTTAAAATGTTTTTATAGCGTAAGTTGCTTCAATTTGATTTGATAGATAGATAGGTGATGATTTAGTTTTGATTTGATAGATAGATAGATGATGATTCAGTTTTGATTTGATAGATAGATAGATGATGATTCAGTTTTGATTTGATAGATAGATGATGATTTGATGATTGATTGATTTCTCTTGATAAATAGGAGAAACTTGATGTTCTCTAGTGTCGGGAGAAATTACCGGTAGTGCGTCATTTAGTTCCAGAGTTGACACAGGCTGAGATTAGACACATAGATGCCTATGGTTTATGCCATTTGTTGTATATGCCTGAGATTATGCATAATAGAGGATTATTGACGACATTGGCCGAGAGATGGCACAACGAGCATAACACTTTCCACCTGCTGAAGGGTGAGATTAGTGTGACTCTTGAGGATGTCTATAGGATTCTGCATATCTCAGTGACTAGTGAGCTAGTGCAATATGATTTTCAGGATCGGGTTGGGATAGAGGCTTGCAGAGTCATGTTTGCTGATGAGAGAATTGGTAGAGGAGAGATTCGATGGGTAGATATGGTGATGTATTACGAGGCTCTTCCTGTTATTCTTGTTGGTTTGATTGGAGGATTTATATGTCCTGATAGGGGATCATGAGGTTTTTCAGTTGGATGGGGTGAGATTCTCTTGAGTATGATGCAACATCGTACTCGATATGCTTGGGGTGTTTGCATGCTGGCACACTTATATCATGATCTTCATCAGGTAGTGTATGATGAGAGTGCAAATTTGTCTATAGGATGCACTTTATTGTAGATCTGGTGCTGGGAGCAAATTGCTATTACTCAGCCTATCCATCACAGAGTTCATGGAGAGAGACAACCATATGTATATTTTTAAATAGGTATCCTTACTCAATATAAGTTGGGTAAGATGGAGTATTGGCGGCGGGTGCTAGATTCATTGGATATCATTACTTGGAGACCATATCTTGATTGTGAGCCATGGATGGATGATGCATAGACATTACCATTTATCATGAAGAGTAGATATCTCATTGGTCGGACTCCTTACATTGTTGAGCGACAGTTGATTGGTCGCCTTTTGAGATAGTTTGGTATCATCCAGCCTATGCCTACTGGTGTGATGATATATGCTCGGCAATACAGAGATAGACAAGATTGGGGACCTTCCTTGTCATTTGAGATTGCTTGCGCAAAGTTTTTTGCTAATCCAAGAGTGGCTTATGATATGAGATTGCATATTCTTGATCCCGGGGTTACTGCAGATTATGCTTAGTATATATTAGCTCATCCGTTTCCTCACATTGCTGATTCAACAGATCCTCCTCCCAACTTAGGAGATGATTTAGATGATCCAGTTTCTAGGAGACGAAGATGGAGACGAGAGCTTAGAGCTGCTCATGAGGCTGGGGGAGGTGGAGATGAGGGTGGGGATGGAGGTGGTGGTGGGAGGAGACCTAGATGGAGGGGAGGTCGATTGAGAGTCCGTGGAGGACCATTTGGACCAATTGGCAGGATTGAGAGAGCATGTCTGATGGGTGGGAGAGATGTTGGATGGATTGGGAGGGAGAATGGCAGGGTAGGTATGAGATCACCAAGAGGGTTACCATTGACAGGAGGCAGGGTGACTAGACTGGATGGGGGTTGCAGGAGATGCATTGATTTTTGATAGATTCAGCCAGATCCTAGGGTTATTGCAGTGCATGGTGGAGATGATGAGGATCTTGAGGGTCATGTTCCCTTGATTAGATGATAGGTTCAGAGAGTTACTCGGACCGAGATTCCAGCAGTTGGACAGGCTGGTGGTGAGGGGATTGGGGTTCATGCACCACAATAGGATTTGCTAGAGTAGGTTGCACCTGGGCATGATATGCCAGAGCAGGATGCACCAGAGCATGATGTGAAAGAGAAAGATACCATTGATAGTCTAAGAGCACAGATTGATCAACTTTGAGTATAGGTACAAACTCTTATGACTGAGAGGGATAGAGCTATTAGGAGATAGCAGGATACTCAGGGCCTTCTTGATCACATTCAACACATTGGATCAGGTACTCTCTTAGCTGATACTATTAGAGCATTAGTTTGAGCTGGGAAGGAAACTTCCCATTGGTGATGATGATATGAGGAGGTAGTTGTAGAGAGCCAGAGAGCAGGTAGTTTTCATACCACCGTGTTAATGGACACTAGCAGTGGTGGGGTCATGGGACCTCCTCAGAGGAGTGGTGATCATGGGAGATAGGCATTTGGAGGATCTTATCGCCCACAGCCACAGAGACGGATAGAGTCAGGTGGTAGTGGTACAGGACAGTCGTGACTTGATTTGTATTTGAAGAGGCATTTGTATTGTTTATTTGATATCATTGTATACTTGGACTTTTATTGTTTTTATGATGATCTATATGCAGACATGGATTCTATATGATGATGATCTTTATTATGCATGTTACTCTATTTGATGATCTATATATGATGATGCAGTGATTAGATGGATGATGATCTATATGCATGTTTTATGTGAAGATGATATGGATGCAATGATTATGATTACTATCTTAAATGATGCAAATGCAATGATCTATATGGAATGCAAACGACTGATTGATTTGATGCGTATGATTATGTAAATGCAAAATGATCTACATGAAATGTTTTTTGTATTTTTATATGTAATGTTTATAATGATTATGAATCTAAGTGCAAAGATGCAACTAAATGACCATTAATGGAATGATAATGCAAATAATAATGATGATACACTACATGAAGAATGAAATTCACTTAATTTAATGCAAACTAATGCAAATGGTTTATATACAACTAAATGAAATGGATAATGATTTAAAATTATTCTAAAATGAATGCACCTATACTGATTAAATGCAAATCATTTTTGTTTGTCCAAGTATACTCAATCTTTATTTATGACCGTTGATCTATTAATGAAATGATATGCTTATAATGCAGCTGACAAATGAATGCTTTATAATGCAGATGAATAATGAGCTAATGAAATGATCTAACTAAAAATTGTAGTGTCATTCTTCATATGCTATCTTGTAATAGTTCTTGATTTCATCATTGAGCTTTAAAATGTTGTAAGAAAATATAAGCAACTTGAAATAATGATTCAAGATGACCTGAGTATTCCTTACATGGATTTTGATATAGCAAGTTAATACAAGCAACCTTATATGATGGATCAAGTTGACTTGAGTAATGCTTGTAGAACATACAAGGATTATCCCCTTTCATACATGCCTTGGAACGTCCTCCTTGATCTTTTGCCAATCATATCTTGAGACAAGTTCATACCGTAGTAAGAGATAAACCACAAACAACAATCAAAGAAAATAATCATGCCCCATCATAGCTTCTCTAGTCATGGACATCCTTGAGTTGCATAGTGTACATGATTAGCAATAAAATCAAGATATAAACACTAAATGTTGCATGTCATTCACATGTTCTTATGGTCATTAACTGATATAATCATCTTGATGAATGATCTCTAATAATCCCGTATTACTTGCTGATCGATTCTTCAGTTTTTGAGTTTCACGATTCAGTCGTTGATGAAATGCCTTGATTTTTGTTGCTTTGTTGCTCGTTATCTGTTTCAAAATCCTAGGTGTTTTTGGTTTTTTTAAATTTTTCGAATGTTTTGGATTTTCAATTATTCAAAAGATCACCTTAGCAAAAGGAATTAGGATTGTGCCCCCAGTGGAAACAAAAATTATTATGAATGTATGAATTGATCAAGATCCAAACCATAGCGAGAGAAAAATGTAGATATGATTGATTTTGATAAGATCCAAGACAGTGACTATGATAAATATGTCAGAGATTGGTAATTGTTGGTAAGCTGCATATTTCTTGCTAAATGGTTGAGAGCAATGAATGTGAAAGATGAAATGGATAAACTGCGATAGATGGAAGTGATAGATGTGATAGGATGGAGTAGAATAGGTGCGCAAAGCGATCTCATAGATGGAGGAACTTACTTTTTAGATAGTGTCTGTTTACCAGGTTTTCACCATCTAAATTTATTGCATTTTTTGGATTTTATATGCTTTTTATTGATTTTCTTTTTTTTTTCCAAGACTTTATATGCTTTTGTTGATTTTTTTCAGGACTTTATATCTCAAGCATATAATTTCTTGAGATGGATAGAATTGATAGGTTCATCAAACCAATCACCTTTAGGGGTAGATAACTTGTATGCTCCTGATCCATATGTTGCTACTATGACAAAAGGTCCTAGCCAATTTGGTTCAAATTTTCCCTTCTTTTCTCAGTCTTTCTGATTTCTTGGATTCTCCCTTAGAACTGTCCCCAATCTGGAAAATACGCGGCTTGAATATGTGGTTATAGCTTCTTTCCATTCTTTGTTGGTATACTTTCAAATGTTCTGTTGCATTTTGGCGACATTCCTGAACCAATTCTAGTTCCTGGAGTCGAGAGACTTGTTGTTCTTCTTCTGGTATAAGACCATGCAAAGATACACGTAGAGAAGGTATCTCTACTTCTACAGGTAATATGGCTTCTGATCCATAGACCAAACAATATGGAGTTTCCCCTATTAGAGTGCAGACACTAATTTGGTATGCCCAAAGAGCAGGATTTAGCTAAATGTGCCAATCTTTTCCAGCTTCATTAATTGTTTTCTTCAAGATTTTCAAGATAGTTTTGTTTGATGCCTCAGCTTGACCATTACCTTGTAGATAATATGGAGTCGAGAACCTATGTTGGATATGGAACTGTTCACATAGCTCTTTCACATCTTGATTTTTGAATGGTCTTCCATTATCAGTGATGATGGTTATAGGAACTCCATAGCGACAAATTATATAATTCAAGATGAATGATGATATTTGTTTTCCTATTACTAGTTTTAAAGGCACTGCTTCAATCCACTTAGTAAAATATTCAGTAGCAATCAAAATACACTTATGTTCGTTAAAAGATGAGGGATTGATCTTTCCTACCAAATCAAGGCCCCATTGTGAAAATGGCCATGATCCTGTCATAGGATATAACTCTTGTGCTAGTGCATGAATGAGATTTTCATGGATCTGACATTGTTTACATTTCCTAGCATAGGTGAATGAATCTCTTTCCATAGTAGGCCAAAAGTAACCCATACGAAGAAGTTTCTTAGCCAATGTTAAACCACTTGAGTGTACCACAAATACCTGCATGAATGGCATTAAGAACTCTCTCAGATTCATCTTTTTCAAGACATCTCAAGAACGTCCCATCTAGACCACGCCTATATAGGATATCTACAATAATAGTATAGCGAGAGGACTGATGGATAAACTTTCTTCGTTTATTATGAGATAATTCAAGAGGAAGGATATGATCTTTCAAATATTGGTAGGTTTGACCATATAAGGATTGACTAGTTCCTGATATATGACAAATTTGATAGGTATGCTGAGATTGGATGGTAGGGGTTAAGATATCTTCCACGAGAAATTTGTAAGGCTGTTGATTCTCCTTATTTTGCAAGAGAGATGCTATTGTAGCCATTGCATCTGTTGCTTTATTCTCATTTCTGGGAATCTAGGTGAATGTGATTTCTTTAAAGTGTCCTTTAAATTCCTCTATTAGTTGTTTGTATGGCATAAGCTTATCATCCTTTGTTTGATATTCATCATTTATTTGATTAATGACAAGTTGTGAATCACCATAGACATGTAGTTCTTTTACATTCCATTCAATGGCCATTTTTAGTCCTATAGCCAATGCTTCATACTCTGCAGTATTATTGGTGCATGGAAATTGCAGTCTATATGATTTCAGAATTGTATGTCCTTGAGGTGTGATGAAAAAGATTTTTGCTCCTGAACCATATTGGGTATAAGAACCATCAAAGTACAATTCCCAAAAGTTTGTACTTACTGTCAAGATATCTGCATCAGGAAATTCGATGTGCAAAGGCATGTCATTTTGTAAAGGTGCATCAGCCCATTGATCAACGATGACTTGTCCCTTGATAGCTTTCTAGTCAACATATTCTATGTCAAATTCACTCAGTATCATAACCCATTTGGCTAGTCTCCCTGTCAATGTTGACTTGCTCAACAAATATTTGAGAGGATCTATCTTTGCTATTAGTTTCACAGAATGAATCAACATATAATGTTGTAGCTTCTGAGTTGCAAATACAACTGCTAGACATATCTTTTCAATTGAGGAATAATTTAATTCATAGCCAACAAGTGTTCTACTAATATAATAAACTGCTCTTTCCTTTTCCTTCATCATCATGTTGAGTTAGAAGAGCGCCTAATGAGAAACTTGTTGCTGAGACATAGAGTAACAATGGTTTCCCTTTGGTTGGTGATATCAGTACTGGAGGACTCATAAGGTATTCTTTTATTTGCAAGAAAGCTTCTTCACATTTTAGATCCCATTTGAATGGAACATTTTTATGTAGAAGATGGGTAAATGGAAGACATCTATTGGCCAACTGAGAAACAAATCTCCTAATTGATTGCAATCTTCCTTGTAAAGATTGCAATTGACTTATGTTCTTAGGTGACTCCATCTCCATGATAGCTTTAACTTTTTCAGGATCTACTTCAATGCCACGAGCTGATAGAATGTACCCAAGGAGCTTTCCAGAGGTTACCCCAAATGCACATTTCTTTGGATTTAATTTGAATTGATATCTTTCTAGCCTGTCAAAAATCTTGCTTAAAATGTTCAAATGTTCTTGTCTTGTGTGAGATTTTACAAGTATGTCATCGACATAATCTTCCATAAATGTATGCATCATATCATGGAAAATTGTCATCATAGCCCTTTGATAAGTCGCTCCTGCATTCTTAAGCCCAAATGGTATAACATTCCAGCAATATGTTCCCCATGCACAGGTGAAAGTTGTCTTCTCTTGATCTTCAGGTGCAATTCTTATTTGATTATATCCTGAGAAGCCATCCATTAATGAAAACATCTCATGTCTTGCTGATAAGTCCACTATGATATCAATGTTTGGTAGGGGGAAATCATCTTTTGGACATGCTTTATTTAGATCTCTGAAAACTATACAGACTCTTATGCTCTTATTTGGCTTTGATACTGGTACAATACTTGAGACCCATTCTAGATAAGCAACTGGTCTTATAAAACCCACTTCTAATAGTTTCTTTAGCTCAGTTTTTGCAAGAAGAGCAATGTGCAGATGCATCTTTCTTAGTTTCTGCTTAACAGGTTTTTCTTTTAAATTCACATTAAGATGATGCATGATAAGATCTGGATTAAGACCTAGTATATCTGCATAAGACCAAGCAAAATTTGTTTGTCTTTGCGTAAAGAATTCCATGTATTCTTTCCTCTCTTTTTTTGACAATGAGGCAACAAATTGAAGTATTTTAGGATCCTTTGATGTACCAATGTTTACTGCTTCTATCGGTTCTATTAGGATAACAGATCTCTCTTGAAAATATGTAGGAAGAATGCCAAACTTTCCATCTTCTGGCACCTCAAGGAGGTTTTCACCATTAGATACGTCCTTTGTTTTCTCTTTTGATTGATCTAATGTTGCCATGAAATGGTTTTCAACAATAGGTCTCTTTCCTTGTTTTATTTCGCTTTTGTGAATGAAAAGTTTGGCTTTCTCCTGACTACAAGAAACATCACTTGATTCTGTAATGGAAGATATCTTAGGATGGATGGGTTCAACAATGTTAAGGTGCATGGCTAAGTCATGATCATTGGAAAAGACATTCAGTTCAGGGTTGTCTAAATTATCCCAATCAATTAGTTCAGGATGTAGAAGGGGTAAATCATAATCACTGTCATCATTAGGTGTTTCAATGTTCATTTAATAATGATCATAACTTGGCATATAATTGGTACCGTCATAGATTAAATGTTTTCGAGAATTGTCTTTCTCAAGCGTTTCCGAATTAGTCTTAACAAAATTAGTATTAGCATTTTGTAGCTCACACTCAAATGGTTCTTCAACTAACATTTGTCCCTTAAATGAATGGATTATATCCACATGTACATCTTTGATACTGCAAATTCCTTCTTGATTGATCTCATTTGCATTTAGAAGTTGACATATTTGTGCACATGGTAAAGTAGATTCCTTTAATAGATTTTGTCTCCTTTCAAACTCAACTTCTTCTGGACTAATAGTCAATCCAACTTGACTATCTCTTAGTTCTTCTATGGTTCTTCCATATCTGACTTTTGTTTGCACTTCTTGTGGCATTGCTTCTTTGTCTTTGTCATTCCCTTTTTTTTTGCATACACCTCTTTTCTCTGAATTTTGAGTTTCTCTTGTCTTCTTTCTAACTTCATCTTTTATTCTGTAATAGACAAATCTTCTTTCGTGATAGCTGCTTGATCTTCATTGTGTTCCTTACTTGATGTAGTGGATAAGGTATCTGGACTCCATTCATATTCATTGGAATCTGTCTCTGAATCCTAATCTAAGATTACTCCACTATACCATACTAGAATGTCGTATGGTGCAAAAAGTTCTCTGATTTTTGTCATCTCTATTTTTACTGCTTCTGGAATATCTTGTTCAGATTTTACCTTTGTTTGTATTTTCAGAACTTGTTGACAAGATTTTTCTTCACCTTGGATGATAATCTCCTCCTCTTTCTTTTCATGTTCTTCTTGCTTCTTTTGTTTATTGGTTACTGTTTCAGCCGCTTGATGTAGCTTTTCTTGCCAGTTTTCTTCTTTAGAAACTGATTTCTTTCTCCAATTTTGTTGTTGATGATTATGTTGATTTTGATTGGATTTTAGATATCCCAGCCCGGATTTATCTTCTGTGGATTGTGAGTGCGGACAAATAGGTTCTGAAATACATTGATGTTGCTTACCAATTGGTCCTTTTCCTTCATATCCTATCTTTTGCATGATTTCATATCATTTGACATATTGTTTTATGGGAATATTGACTTCTACTGTTGTTGCTATAGTTTTATCTTCATCCTTGTACAACCAACCAAGAATGTCTTTGTCTTCACTTTCCTCTTCAAGAGTTCTAGCACTAACAAAGGTTCGTTTAAACATATGTTTTGATTTTCCTAATGTCTTTGTTTGAATATCTGTAGGCTTTCCATATGACTTAGGGGAAAGTGGAAAATTTTGCAAAGAATACTTTCCCATTCCTTCATCATTTAATTTGAGCTTTTCTTCAAAAGTTTCCCATAAATTTGCTTGAATTTCTTTGGTAGGATATCCTAATTCTCTATTATGTGGAACTCTTGTATCTTGTGCAGGCTTCAAATTATTGCAATATTGACTGGAATCTGCAATTATAGTGATTTCTTATCCTTCATGAGGAAATTTCACACATTGATGATATGTAGAAGGAACTACTTGCATCTTGTGAATCCATGGTCTCCCTAGAAGAATGTTGTGGGAGAGGTTCAAATCTAAAACTTGACACAATGTATCTTTTTCCATAGGTCCTATTCTTATTGGTAGTACAATAGTTCCTTTAGAAGAACGCTCTGCTTCATGATAAGCTTTGATAGTTATTTTCTTTTTTGGGTCTACTGCATTTTCTGAATACCCCAAAGCTTTTATCAAACTTAACGCACAAATGTTTAAGCTAGCTCCTCCATCTATGAGCACATGTTTGACATGAGTTTTATTTATGGAGACTTCAACATGTAAGGGAGCATTGTGAGGATGTTGTAAGGATGTGTCATTATTTTCAGAAAATGATAAGCAATGAGGAGCTATAAGGTGTCCTACCATGTTTTGGAACTATTCTACATCCAAATCTTTTGAAATTGTTGTTTCCCCTAAAGCTTTTTCCAAAATTTATTTATGCATAGGTGAAATCTTGAGAAGTTCCAGAATTGATATTTGAGTGGGTATTCTTTGCAATTGCTCTACTAAATTGTATTGTTGTGGATTGGATGTTGGGTCTTTTGCTACACCTAGAAAGGTAACCTTTGCTTTGCTTCTCGTGATAACATTGATTGGTTCTGAAGATGGATTTTTGTTAACAATGATCACATTCACCACATCATCATATGTATAAGTGTAATTCACTTTGGTTTTTCCTTTGTCATCTTTTAATTGGGGCGATTCACCTTTGTCATAATTCGAAAGTGGAGTTTTCAAAGCCAAGTGTGATTCGTTTGTCTTATGGGTGATGGTTCCATTATCGATTAGATATTGGATAAGGTGTTTCAATCTCTGACAATCTTTTGTTAGGTGTCCTTTATTCTGATGATAGTTGCAAAAATGATTGTCATTCCACCAATTAGGCTTGACTGGCAGTTCATAATTTCTTGCTTCTGGTAAAACAATTAATTTGTTAGCAAGCAAAGTTTTTAGAGCTGATTCCAAATATTCTCCAATGTTTGAGGATTTCCTTTGAGGATTGGAAAAAAAAGACTTAGCTTTATTGTTTGGGTTTTGACTTGATAGATTAAAAATTGGTTGTTGTTTTGTAGTACTATTATCGTCATTCCCTTCATTGCTGACATTCCTATTCTTTAACCAGAACTTGGGTTTGTCATTATTGTTGTTGTTGTTGTTGTATGAATTATTGTAAAGTTTTAGTTCTCCTTTCTTTACCATTGCGTTCTCTATTTTCAGACCATTCTTGATCATTTTGGCAAAAGAGGGAGGACATTGCATCCTTAGTCGATAACTCATTTCACTGATAAGATTATCAATGAATATGTCCATCTTTTCTTGATCAGGTACATTTCAGGGATACCTATTAAACATGCATTTCCATCATTGTAAGAAGATCATAAAAGATTCACCATTCTTTTGTTTAACATTGCAGAGATCCAACATTGTTATTTCATTCCTTATATTGTAGGAGTATTGTGAAATAAACCTATTCACAAGTTCTTCAAAGGATTTGATTCCAGATGGTAATCTTGAAAACCACCCCATTGATTGTCCATTTGAACTCCTAGGAAAAGGACGCATAAGGTAAGTTTCATCATGAGCAAATTCCATGCTCATAGTACAAAACTCCCTAATGTGATCTTGAGGATCAGATTTTCCATCGTATTTGTCATATTTAGGAATCTCGCAATGTTGCAGAAATGGTATCATATTCAGATTTTTATCAAAAGGATATGGGAATATATCTTCTAATGAATATTTCTTGGAGCTTGTCCCATTTTGCATGTCTTGTATCTATTGTTGTAGAGTTTGTATTTGTTGAGTAAGGTTTGATAATGGATTATCCACATAGTTTCTCCTTGTTTCTTCGTGAGCTCTCTTATCACTACGCCCTTTTCTTTTGTCATCCCTTTCTTTCCTTGTTTCTTTGTTACTTTCTTTGTTCACATCTTCGTTATTTTGCTCATCCATATTTTGAGTGTTACTTGTCCCCGCATCTTGTTTCAAGCTTTCTATGTTAAAGTCTTGTGGTAGTTTAGCTCCAGATTTTTTCAACATCAAGAGATATTTTTCTTTTTGTTTTGCTAACAATTTTTCCATTAGCCTATCAAATTTGAAATCTTGCTCAAGGTCTCTAATGGTGCTATTGACTGCTTCTTCGTCAACAATGGTAAATCCAAAAGTTTGGAATATAGGAGTATCTTCTTCCTCCATTTGTTGTTGTTTTTTGAGTTATTCGTGTTGGGCTCTAGTCCAAACTGGCATGTGATTCTTTCAAAGTTGTTGAAAGTTCCAAAGGATAAAGTCAATAGGTGATTATTGGTTTAGGAAGATATGTTTTGTTGATCTTACCAATATTGTTTGTTCATTGGGATAAATCATCTCTTTGTTGAAAAGCACATCTTTGTAAAGTTTCATCATCAAATTCTGTACCATAGCCACGTAAGTAGTGACGAAAATGGTGTAGGAATGTACTATGTTTCAATAAGATCTTGCGATTGATATACAAGAATCTTATCCTTTTTTGAGTAGCTTTATAACTGGGTTTTCTTTTCTTAAGGTGATACTTAAAAGTCATATAAGCATTTGTCAATTCACAAGTTTGTTTGATTCCAATGCTGGTGCGATTTTGGTTTTGATATAACCTAGGTTCAAAATAGGAAAGATATATCCAAGATTAGGAACCTAGCATAGATTTGATCAAGCTTCATGATAGAGGATTTGATTATCCTGATGAGAAACTTAACAAGGATGTTGATTTTTGCACTTAAGATAGTTGAATTGATAGCTTGTTAAATGTTCATCAATGTTTATAAAACTTTTTGAGTACAACCTGTTGGATTAGTAACCTAGTTGTTTGAGCTAGTTCGAAAATACGTGATGGTTTAGAGACAAGCCTACTTCAAGAATTATTTTGATATTGATGTTTTGACACTTTGATTTTGATCTGGTGTTTCAAGTATTGGAAAGCATTTGTATTCCCCTTTTCGATCAAACTTTTCCAGCAATTTGTTGGATTTTTGCTCACTTGTAGATGATAATTTTCTTCAAAATTTTTGACCATTTGGAACATGTTAAAGACATAGAAGACACAGTGTCTAATAAACAAAATGCACAAGCAAGTACAATCCCTATGGCAGGCTGAGATAATAGTTGTTGAATCTCACGTGGGGTTTCCCCCAAGGCTATGCTATTCAAAGCAGATATTTAGATGCTGGACCCCACTGGCTCCACCCTCGACACTCACTTCTTCGGGGCAGCCAAGCACCAGTTTCCATGAAAACTCTCCATGGAAAACTTTATATCTCTACTAAGAACCGTATGTATGTGAGCCACCTCAGAGGTCCGACCTCTTGCGCCAACAACTAGATGGATTTTGGCAACTAGTACAAGTGGTTTTTAGTAAAGGCTTCTGGTCTTGTGGCCATACATGCAACACTTTCAGCTCTATAAATACAAAAGGTTCCCAGCCTATAGAGGTTACGCTCCATAGGGTTAATGGGGAAACATAGTGTCGGTGTGAACTTATCAACACATGTTGTTTGGGACTTTTGTCACAAACACAATTTATTTATAGTGGATTGGAAGGACTCGGTATTAGCCCATTTCCACTTTAGGTCGTTCCCCTCTCACTGGCCCCCTCAAGGAAGCTCGAGAAGGTAGGCCCTTTAAAGGATTTAATTGCTTGAAAGTAAAGAAAGCGTAAAAGAGTGGGTTTGGCTTTTTGGTCACCCAATTAAGGGGAGAGCATATACCTATGACTTTCAAGACATGAAATACAAGTGTTCTTTTTAACCTTTTCAAAGCAATTGTTGGCTAAAGTCCTATTTGGAGATGTTGCTCCAATAAGCATGGTGTTCATTTTGGCCATTTTAAAAGTCTATGTGCAACTATTTTTAGAGAAAATACTAAAAATGCGAGTTGCATGTTGTCAATTCATCCTCTTAGTTGAACTAGATGAACAAGATATGATATATTTATTTCCAAATGAAGACTTTTAATTAACTAGATGATGAAATGCATAAAAGTTGCCTTAAACACCATCCTGCACATGCATGTTAGCAGTCTGAAAAATCTGATTTCTTGGACATTCGGACCTGCAAGAAAATTTTGTCAGTTTTAAAAATAGAAACGCTAATCTAACATATGCACTATTTTTTTGCTCAAAAGCGCTAACCTGTAGATGAAAAGTGCTAACCTAGACTACAAAAGCACTACTCTGTGGATACAAAAGCGCAATTTCTTTGACATATGTGCTAACCTAGGACACAAATGCGTGAATCTATAATGCAAATACGCAGACTTTAAGACAAAAATGCTAACCTAAAATTCTCATGCGCTAACCTATGCTGCAAATGCACTAACCTAGAAGGCAAATGCGCTAACCTGCAGAACAAAAGCACTGTCAAAATTCACACGTGTGAATCTACATTACAAATGCGTTAATTTTACTATTTGCGAGATTTTTAAAGGTATATGTGAGGTCTATGAGCCCCATGGTGGGCGCCAAAATGTGTGAGCTTGAATTTCATCCTCAGAATTCTACTTGCAATAAGTTAGTTTCACAAAATACAAATGGAAATACTACAGGAAATCCAAATTCAACCAATGAAACTACATGAAGTACATATGAAATAAAATACTAATATTACCTTCATGGCTTATGTCCCATTGTGTCCTAACTCCACTCTTCCTGGTTGCAGATGGTGTGTTCTCAGACAATGCACTAATGGCTTCCAAGATGGCATATGAAGAATGGACTGATAACTTGTAGTTAACTGATGCTATGATATGCAAAACTACATGATTATGCTAAATGATTATACTATGATGTTATATGGTATTTTCTATTTTCTATTTGCTTCAAAATTAAAACTCACGGATGCATATGATTAATTTGAAGACTAACTCTCTCTCAACTGAAGCTCTTGATTTTATAGACCTTGAGAGGATTGGATGATGTGGCTCAGATCAACGGTCCTGATCAGATCTATAGATTTGAATGGCTATGAGCAAAGGTGAAGGTTGAGAGAAAGGGGGAAGGAGAAGACAAGTGTCACTCATCTCACCTTGACTGAGGGAATCTAGGGATGGTTAGAGGAAATTTAGGTATGATAGGACAAGTGGATTCAAGTCCTTCCTAAGATGTAGGGGGTGTTGGAGAGAATATAGGAAATGGTTATGAAATATGTGTACATACACAATTTTCATTGAATTTGGAGGTTGAAGATAAATGATGAATTAATATTTAATAAATATTAATTTGTTTAGCCACATGTTTGATGAGTTGGCAAAGGGAAGATGAAGTGGAGATGGAGGGTGAGTTGGAAAAGGGATTTAAATAATTTAGGAATTATTTAATATTTGAGACTATAGGATAGGAGTATAACTATTAACTATTAGATATTTAATTGTTTGAAGGAGATAATTAAACATTAGATATTTAATTAACTTGGTTAAAAGGATAATTAAATATTAGATATTTAATTAATTAGAAGAATAGGATAAATGAATTAAATAATACAATATTAATTAATAGAAAGACATGAAAATGAATTAAATAAATTAATCTTTTCAAATTAACTATTTAATAGAAGAATAATCATTAAATAAATATAAAATATTTATTTAATTGCTCATAGCCAATTTTTATGTGTATACACTTACCACTTTCCTTTTCAGCTAAGGCCCTGAATGCCTTAAACTTGCTAAAGGCTTCTATTTTGTCCTTCAAGAATGTGACCCACATCATTCTTGAGCAATCATTAGTGAAGATCATAAAATACCGATCACCTTGAATACTTCTAGTCCTTATTGGTCCACAGAGGTCTGTATGAACCAAATCTAACAAATATTCTGTTGAGAAAGATTTACTCTTAAAAGTTGAGGATGTCATCTTCCCTAAATGACATTCCTTACACAAAGTATTCACTGGTTTTTCTAATTGAGGCAAACCTCTTACTGACTTTGACAATGTTATCAAAATTTATATGACAAAATCTTCGATGCCAAAGCCAACTATCATCTACTTTAGTAATTAAACAATTGTTGACTTTAGGATTCAAGTGAAACAGGTTACCTTTTGTCTGCTTGCCGGTTACAATCAATTCACCATTTCTCCCATAGATTTTGCACATACCATTCTTTAATTCCAATGGATAACTTTTGTCATTGAGTTGAGCGACACTCAAAAGATTGTGTTTCAATCCTTTAACCCAGTAGACATCATCTACACCGCTCTTTCCATTAAGAGAAATGGTTCCCTTTCCTTTTACCATGTAGGGTGAGTCATTTCCAAATCTCACAACTCCTCCATCAAATTCCTTCAAAGTAATAAATTTACTTCTGTCACCAGTCATGTGGTGTGAACAACCACTATCTATGATCCAATCATCAAAACTATCCATACGAGAAACTAATGCCTTTTGATCTGATGTCTCCTCTTTAATGGAAACAAAGACAATGTCTTCATTTTCATCTCCCTCAGATTCCTCATCAGTGATTCCACCATCAACTGCAATGAGGCAATCTCTTTTGCCTTTGCCTTTGTACTTCTTATACTTCTCCTGTTTATGCTCATTGTCTCTATTTGGATAGTTAGTTGCAATATGTCCAATCCGGTTACATGCAAAACATTTCAAAGGCAATTTACCTCTATACTTACTAGTACCTTTTGGTACCTCTTGGCCAACAATGCTTCAAGGTCAATCAGACTGTCTTCATCATCAACTTAAATGCTAGATCTAGACTCATAACTATGACTGGATTCTCTTCTTTTCCTCACGGGTGGGTTAGAAACTGAAGCTCTAAATGCAAATTCTGATTTTTGAGCACTACCATCATAACCATTTAATTCAAATGCAGTTAGTTTACCAATGATGGAGTCAAGAGTTACCTTTTTTTTATCAATAGACTTTAGTTTCTGAATGGCTGCAACTCGAATAGCGTAGACTAGTAGAAGGGTTCTTAACACCTTGCTAACCACTGTGGTATCCTCCACTTTACCACCAACACTTTTGATCTCACTGACTATCTCCTTGATCATCATACTATACTATTGAATATTCTCACCTCCAACCATCCGCATGTCATCAAATTTACTTCTTAGACTCTTTTCTTTGGCAATCTTCACATGCTCATCACCGCTATAGATATCCTCAAGTTTCTTCCACACATCATAAGAAGTCTCCAAACCATGGACACCAACATACTCTAAATCAGACATGGAACTGATAATAGCCTCCAATGCTTGATTATTCTCCCATTGCTCCTTTTGATCATCTGATAGAATCCCACTAGGCAAGGTATATTTGGTAACAACATGTTCCCAATATTGACTTCCTAGACTCTTGATATAGATCTTTATCCTATCACTCTAGATTATATAATTTTCCCTATTGAACTTTAGACCTTCTTTCTTCATCATGTTCTTCTAGATCTTTACCTCAAGCTATTAGGCTTAGACATTAGAGGACTTGAAATGATTTGATGCCAATTGATGATATGATGAATCAATAAGGATCCAGACAACTACTGAGTGGGGGGGGGCAAGGGTGAATCAGTAGATAGAAAACTGACTAAACTTTCACCAAACTCAAAACCCAAGTCATAAATCAATCATTGAACTAACTGGTTCAAACACTGAACAATAAATTGCAACTGCACTATCAAGTTTACCAGTTGACTGGCATAACAAAATAACAGTTTAACAGATCTGAAACTCTTAAACCATTTAACCAAAACATCAAACCACTTTACTAACATTAGTAAAAGCACTTTTCAAATCACATCCAGTCATCTTAACATATCTAAGTGGATTTAACAGTTAAGAAAATTAACCATATCAAAACATAACCACAAAAACCATTTACCACTTAACACAATGATTTTTGACGTGGAAACCCAAATGGGAAAAAACCATGGTGGGGATGAATACCCACAAGTATTCTAAACTCTTCTGAAGTTCACCCTGTTAGGAGCCAAGCCTTGTTAGAAGCTTTACCAAATGTCCTGTTAGGAGCCAAGCCCTATTAGAAGCTTTACAAAATGTCCTGTTAGGAATAGATCTAGTTAAGGACCACCTGATTAAGGGATTGACTATAATACCCTGTTAAAGGCAATACCCTATAGGATTAACCTCGATAAAGGATTTAAAATCCAAGCTAATGGATCACCTGGTTAGAGAGTTTAGATAGCACCAATCTTGTTAAAGCTTAATCGGTTAAGGGATTTAACTGTTGTAATTGTTAGAGAACAACAAGGTTTTGTTGATCTGGTAAATAGAACTACTCTACTTGATCATATCCTTTTCATGCTCCTATCTGCCTTCAAACATTCTGCAGATACTCCTTTTGGTTTGGCAATCAATCACACTGACATTTAACCAAAATTGCCAACACTATAAAAAAACAACTCATCAACCTTATAAGCAAAACAATAGGTCGGTAACACATCACAAAACCTAAGATCTCATAGAGATTATAAACAAATTGGTTCAAACATGATCGTTAGATCAAATAGCAATCATCAGCACATTGTACAAGACAACCTCAACTGCTCCTTGATCACCGCTCATCGAATTCTGTAACTAAACACACGGTTTCCACTTCATGCAATGTACTCACTCATTCCCAAGATAAAACAATTATCTTTACACACCAAAAACCACTTTGAAACTCATCACGTGCATCATGCATACATGGCATAATCATCTCCGATCACCATTTGATCATAGATCAAGACAACCGATTCACCAAGCTCCATCAGTTAGGGTTTGGCATATCAATAGGTAGGGTTACCGGTTGATCTCATTGCTCCAATAGTAATACCGGTTTCCTTCACTGCTCAACTACTGGTTGCATAACAACTCCATTACTTGTTACAATTGACATCAATGACAATACTTAAACTTGATTAATGCAATCTTCATATAAATGCCAACAATCAGACCTCCTGATTTATCACTTATTTTACATATTCCTTCATTAAACTCCAATCGTTAATCCTTATTGATAAGTTGTGCAACACTTAACAAACTATACTTTAGCCCTTCTACCCAATAAACATCTTCACAATTGGTTTTATAATTTAGGGCAATAGATCCCTTACCTTTTATCGCACAGGGAGCATCATTGCCGAATCTCACTAGTCCTCCATCACAGTCCTCCATGCTGAGGGATTTGTTCTTGTCACCATTCATGTGGTGAGTGCAACCACTGTCAATTACCTAGTCTCCACATTGATTTGAACTGGAAATCAATGCCATATAACTTTTCTCCGTGTTATCTTCCTTTACCACTACAAATGCAATCCCTTCTCCATCAGATCCTTCTGATTCTTCATCGGTAACTCCTTCTGCAAGATAGCACTCCTTGCTCTTCTCTTTGTATCTTCTAAATTTATCCTTCCTATCATTGTTAGGACATCTGGATACAATATGACCCATTTTATTGCATGAGAAACACTTCAGGGGTAGTTTCCCTCTGTAATTCCCTTTTCCTCTTGCCAACCTTCTTGCTATCAGGGTTTCAAGCTCATCTTGTTCCTGTTCTTCGGATAACAAGTTGTCATGTTCATGAGAATGACTTGTTCTTGCAGTAGAACTACTTTCGGTTTCTTTTCTTCTCATTTTTGGTGCAAGTGTCATGGAATGTTTAAAGGCAACATCAATCTTAGGCATACTGTTATCATAGTTTCTTAGTTCAAAGGCAGTCAACTTACCAATTAGGGAGTCAAGTGTAACATTAACTGTTCCCAAATATCTGAGTTCTTGAATTGCAGAAATCCTTATGGAATATTGTGATAGAAAGGTTCTCAAGATTCTGCTGACCACATCATCTTCTTCAAGTTTTCCTCCAACACTTCTGATGGAATTGACCACATCCTTTATTCTTTTGATGTATTGTTCTATATTTTCTCCTTCTTGCATCCTCATCTCATCAAATTTGCCTCTTAAACTATCCACCTTAGCCTTTTGTACATGAGGATCTCCTCCATAGATAATCTCCAGCTTATTCCACATCTCATAGGCTATTTTAAGATCTTGAACCTTAGTATACTCGTTATTAGATAGAGTACTAGCAAGCATATCGATAGTTGCAATGTTATCTTGCTTCTCTTTAATCTGATCTGTAGTGTGAACCCCTATAGGTTCATTGTACTCTATGATTACAAGATTCTAGTATTGCTCTCCTAGGGTTCTTAGGTAGAGCTTCATTCTACCACACCATAATATGTAATTCTCCATAGAGAACTTGGGGCCTTCCTTTCGCATTATCTTGGATCTTTCCTTAAGATGTTAAGCTCTTCTGAATCTAAGGATCAAGAATCTGATACTAATTTTTAGTCCCAACTGGTACTGAGAGGGGAGGGGTGAATCGACACTATACTGATTTTTATAGATTTAACCTTAATCAAAACTTCTTATTCAAACTTAACACTTATCAGTATAAGCAACATTGATAAGAAACATGCACACAAAATTTGCACTCTTTTGGAGTACGCCCAGTGAGGAGCCATCCCTATTAGGAGATTATAAAGACATTGTTAGGTGCCACCTGGTTAAGGGATTTTATTTAAGGTTTGTTAGAACCTTTACCCTATTAGAGGTAGCCTTGTTAAAGGACTTAGGATCATCATTTAAGATGTCACCCGGTTAAGGGATTTTACAAAGGGACCTATTAAAGTCCACTCAGTTAAGGTATTTTATTGTTGTAGTTATTAGAAAACAACAGATAGAATGATCTGTTGTAATAGTTACTCTTAGCTTAATTAGATCCAAATGAAGCTCTTCGGTTTGACCACCAGTTACACTTGCTCTGCACTCTATCGGTGCTCTACATCACACTTTCTCTACACTCTAGTGGTGCTCTACATTCATTCTTCACTCTTCACACTATTCGAGCTCTACACACACTCTTCGCCACTTCGTTACTCACTTAGCAGTTTTGCCCTCTTCTCATCTTGCTAGATCGCCTCTTCTCAGAATTGCACTTTGCATTTTTTACGATCAATCTTTTTGGTTTTTTGCCAAAAAACCTTTATACAAAACTCAATAGATTTAAAAGTCAAAACTTTCCAAATCTTCCGGCACTCTCTCTACACACTCTCCATCAATCTTCCCAGCGACTCATCCTTAACTGCCTTTGCAACTCATAATTTCACCAACCTCTGGGTCATGTTCTGTCTTTTTAATGCGAACTGGAAAATCCACACAAATTTCACCTTAAATGGTTATTGATTGCTGTAGACTTCACTATTTGTTTGTTTGATGATATCTCTCCATGACTGACTCACCTTTGGTCATCACATCTAGCTTATCGATCAATGCTCTGAGATTGCCAGTGGATATCATCCTTCAACCTGCATCACCGGTTCACCAGTGTAACTCTTCACCTTTTGCCACTGGTCACTGATCATCAATCAGACTGATCACCTATCTGTCCAGAGTGTTCTGGTCATGCATAAGACTACTAAACTACAATCTAAGTCACCTCTTGTGAATACATCATCATCTCAATTGTTAGTTTAAGAAACTGATCTCAACATCTATTAGATGCTTGACTGACCGGTCAGCTGCTCTATTTATCCTGCAACCGATTAGTCATCTACCAACATATTGCTTAGGTGTATCAATAATGCATATTTGGAAAGCACTAAATCCTCCATACTATTTGCAGCCATGAGTAAACCATTGAGGTTTACCACACCTCCTTGCCTAAGAAGTTGGCCTTATTCATTGGTAAGTGTTAGTCATCAATGACAATACTAATCTGATGAACCGGTTGTGCCAACACCATCAGTTATGCCAACACTTTATTCTCTTCAATGGAGGATGAGGATTTTGTACTCACAAATGATGCAATTGCATAAAGCTTGAGAGCTCCTCAAGTGCAGTCAGACTACAACCTCCAGTCAAAAAGACGTTTCACAGGAGAGCATGTAGGCACGTAGGGGAGGTTCATCTTAGATAAAGTTCTTGAACAACCCATGGTTTCTACCGCATATCCGAGAAAGGAGTTTATTCCCTATAAGCTGAGAGAAGCAAAAAAATCAGTATCATCAGTATTGGATGTGGTGGAGTAGATAAATAAAGCCCCAACTAATGTCTCCTTATGGGATCTCCTTAGCATCCTCGAGCAAAAGAATCGGTTAAAAGAAGCTCTGGTAGAGGTGGAGAGACCCGCTGATAGAAATGTTGCCATTTCTTCGCAGGCTAATGAGGAAAGATTTGTGATCCTCGCAACACAATCATGCTTGTCGACAATGTTGACAAATAAGGCTTCATCACCTAGATCTCAAGTGGAAGGTAATCCTAAACCAAACCCTTTCTATTTGACCCTTATAGTAGGAGACAAGCTATTACATAATTCTATGGTAGATTTTGGTGCTAGCACTACCATCATGCCTAAGCAAATTGATGAGGTTTTGAACATCAAATACGAGCCTCTAAGTAGGGGTGTTATGCAACTAGATGGAAAGAAAGTTCAGACTATGGGTCTTATTAAAAGTCTTTCGCTGACATTGTTCGCACGTCTTGGTGTCACCGTGTCCCAAGAAGTAGTAGTTATTGACATCCCACTTGTTTTCAGCCTCTGCCTCTCCCAAGAATTTACCACCAAGATAGGAGGTTACTTATCTCTAGATTGGTCCCACCTCATCCTCCGAACCTAGAATAGTGCTAAGCTCAAAATTCTTTCAGAACCCCTACACACCTAGCATGTAGCTGATTAGGATATGCTCAACTTTGAGCCTACTCATACCTCCATCTCTAATGAGGAGAGAAGAATTGTAGAACTTATAGAGGATGAAGAGGTGACCGAGGATATTACACCAGAGCAATAATTTTTCCTCGACGAATTCATAAATTCTGATCCATATTCCAATTACTATGCCACGGGTCTTGATACCTACTGTATTTTTGATGAGGATTAGATTATCCCAAAATTAACCAAGGAGGAGCTATCTTTTGTGCGCTGGACCTTACACTTTGATGGTGCAAGATGTAAGGTAGGTTCAAGAGCTGGAATTTGCCTTACTTCGCCTTTTGGTGAACAAGTCCTGAGGTCTTTTCGCTTGCAGTTTGCTTGCTCCAACAATGAAGTGGAATATGAGGGGCTAATCCAAGGCCTAAGTTTAGTAGAAAGGATGGGAATAAAATAGTTGAAGGTTCTAGGTGATTTTGAGTTGATAGTGCACCAGGCTCGAGGAATCTCAAGTGTCAAGCATGTCTGCATGAGGTCCTACAACCACATGACATGGGATTTGATCGAAATCTTTGCTGCTTTCAACATCCAAAGGATTCCTTGAACGACAAATGCATCCGCTGATTGGATGGCCACTATTGTGTCAAAATTCAACCCTGCTGCAAATTTTCTTACCAACCCTCAGGCGGTTCATATGGTCATTCAACTAGCTATTCTAGATGATAACACCCACTGGCAAGTTTTTGAGAGTGATGAGAATATTGCTTTGTTCATTCAAAACTCCAGAGAGTTTGCTGATCAAATGCAGTCTAAAGTAAAGGAGGCTTATGGGGATCAAATCATTCAATTGAAATCCAATAAGCTCCCAAATGGATTGATCACGATGATGCTAAAAATGACAAGAAAAAATTCATAGTCGATAAGGGTGACTACACCGAAATGTCAGTAGGGGATGGGAAAACACTTAAGGTCAGAAATGGAGTTCCCCCATAAGACCAAGAAAGCTTGGCTCGATATTGTGATAAATACATGGGCGTGATAGCATGGTCGTATGAGGATTTGAAAGGTTACAATTCTAGCATCATTCAATACATCATTGAGCTTGTTGATGGGGCCAAGCCGGTTCGACGAAAGTAGAGACCTATGAATTCGAAGATTCAGGTTCTCATGGCACAAGAGCTGAAGAAATTAATAGAGTCCAAGATTGTCTACCCCATCAAGCATAGTACATGGGTATCAAATTTGGTACCAGTCAGAAAGAAGAATGGGGACATCTGGCTCTATGTGGACTTCTGTGACTTGAACCAAGATTCTCTAAAAGGCCATTACCCTTTGCTACCAATGGAATAGTTGTTAATCACCATGGCTAGGAAAAAGATGTTTTTGATGCTGGATGGATTCTCGGGTTATAACCAAGTGTTGGTAAAGCTAGAAGACCAACATAAGACAACCTTCACAACCAAATGGGGAACACTTTCTTACCAGAAAATGCCGTTTGGATTGTCAAATGCAAGTGCCACTTTTCAGAGCGCTATTGATCTAGATTTTAAGGAGATAATTAATAAAATCATCTTCATCTACTTGGATGATTTGACAATGTTTTTAAAGTATAAAGAAGATCATTTTGATCATCTTGAGCTAGTTTTCCAAAAGTGTTTGGAATTCAACATTTTATTGAACCCAAAGAAATGCATCTTTGGGATCTCGCAAGGGAAATTATTGGGATATGTAGTGTCAAAAGAAGGAGTCTCCATCGATCTAGATTGAGTGAAGGCAATAAAAGGCTTCCTCTTTCCGTCAACAAGAAGGGCATTCAGTCCTTCCTAGGCAAGGTCAACTTTGTTAGCTGTTTCATCTCAGACTTTGCTGGAATGGTGAGGCCTATCACACTAATGCTTAAAAGGGACATACATTTTAAATGGACTCCTGAAGCAAAAGAGGTGTTTGAAAAAATTAAAGACACCATCTCTTCTACTCCAGTACTCTCAAACCATGATATGTCTAGAGATTTAATAATGTATGTTTTCTCTAGCAATTACAGCATTGTTGTGGTACTAAACCAGAAAGATGCAGACAAAAAGGGTGAGCATCCCATAAAATTTCATTCCAAAACTCTAAAGGAGTATGAGTCTAAATACAACTTTTTTGAAAATCAAGCACTGGTCATTGTCAAAGGCCTCAAAAATTTTAGGCATTTCATTGCCTGCAATAAGACTATTTTGTATGTCGCTCATCGTTCAGTCAGAGAATATATAATGGAGGGCAACATTATAGAGAAAAGGGCAAATTGGATTACCAAGATCTTAGAATATGACATTCATGTCATGCCCACTAAGGTAATCCATGGAAAAGGCCTTGGCGAATCTATAGCCCAAGAATCTGGCCCTCAAGAAGCCGAGACTATTGTAGAGGAGGTTGTGATGTTTGCCTTTGAGAGAATGAAAGTAGGTTGGATCGAGAGCCGAAAATACTTCATGGAGATTGGAATCTTCCCAATTGACATTTCTCCTAAAAAGAGGAGATTCTACAAGATGTAGAATAGCAACTTTTGCCTTGTTGAAGGAGTTCTTTTTAAAAGGAATTTTGAAGGGATTCTACTCCGCTGCGTAGACCAAGACCAAGCCCATAAGATCTTACATGAATTCCATCATTGTATTTTAGGGGGCCATTATTCAACGCAAAACACCATCATCAAGATTACCCATGCTGGGTATTTCTGACCCTCAATGTTTAAAGACATACATGCTCTGGTAACAGAATGCGAGGAGTGTCAATACTATAGTGGTAGGAACAAAAAGGAAACAATGTGACTCAGGCCAATAATGGTGGAAGAACCCTTTGCTCAATGGGGTTTGGATTTCATAGGGATGATTAATCCACCTAGCTCAACTAAACACAAGTGGATCCTTACTGCTACTGACTACTTCACCAGATGGTCCAAGGTTGTACCCCTAAGGAATTCATTAGAAACAAAAATACTAGCATTTTTGTAGGAGCTAGTATGTCAGTATGGTTCACCAAAGACCATAATATTGGATAATGTGTGCACATTCACGAGCTCCTATGTAACTCAATTTTCTCTTAGCTAGGGTATATATCTGAAGACTTCCTTGAATTATTACCCTCAAGGAAATGACCTAGCTGAATCTACCAATAAGAACCTCATAAGACTCATTAAAAGAATGGGGTCTAGACATAAAAGGGAGTGGAATCACCACTTGAGAAGTGCATTATGGGTGGACTAGATTATGCCTAAGAATATTTTAAAGAACTCTCCATACAAGCTAGTCTATGAAAAAGACGCCTTATTTCCCGTATCTTTGGAGATCTCCACTTTGCAGCTCCTCAAGTCCATTGAGGTGGTTGAAAATGAGCCCATGGAGGTAAGGTTGGTAGAACTTATGGAGCTATAATAAGCAAGGGAAGCATCATTTGAATCTCTTCAAAACAACCAATAAACCGTCAAGAAGTGGTTTGATAACAAGAAGAGTTCTGACCTGGAGCTCAAACAGGGTGATCTTGTTTTAAAATATAATGAGAGGGCATCCAAGCTAGGTCAACATGCTAATTTTGATGGTTTATGGGAGGGACCCTTTCGTATCACAAACTGTAAGGGGTTTAATGCATTCGACCTCAAGAAAATGCAAGGGGAATCTCTCAAAATCTTGATTAACGGGTTTCATCTTAAACCTTTCTATTAAAGCTTAGTGCCCCCAATGTAAATAATGTATTTTAGTGTGCCTTAAATATTTAATTTTGTTTCTTCATGCATTGTAAGGAAAATAAGTAAATCATAAGATACACCGTAAACAAGAAAAAAGATTAATTATATTATATATATCAATATTTTTATACAATGCATGAAAAGGCTTGCAACCTATAGATTTTAAGTAGCAGGGTGACATATCTTAGTAGCAAGGTGGCAGTCTTTCAGTTGTCTTCCTCATCCTCATCCTCATCTATGAGAAATTTTGAGTCATCATCTTCATCATCATCATCATCATCTCTCATCCACTCGTGGTTGGAGTCACTATCAGATTCTTGAGATATTGACACAAGCACTAGGTTTGGAAGAATATGCGATGTCAAGATCCATGGGAAGATGTAGTCTTAGAAATCAGTATACCATACTCTGCCAGCTAGAGTTGGTACTACTAGATGGACTTTGAGGAGGGACTCCACAAAGTGCTCTACACATAGGTGATGAGCAGACAATAACATACTCTTTAAGCCACCTATAAGCATATACCAAGTCACCTCCTCTCCAAGGGTGATGAAACACTGCAAGTCCGAGGCCAAGGGCAGACCTCTGAAATGGATGAAGTATTCCATGACATCCTTAAGTTCACCTAGATACTCTGATGGGAAGAGTATCTTAGTCAGCTCCATTGTTAGGTAGTCACTTGTCCTAGCATCCAACAATGAAGCCACGAAGCGGGAGCAGATATCGGTGTTGGCATGATATCTGTCAACGTTGTTGATGAAATCTTCCCCGAGCACCCATTTAATTGAAACAATGATCAACGGATTTTCCTCTGCATCATTCCTTGCAACCTCTGGTTTGAAATATTGAAGAAAAGCGACTTGTGCCTTGTTACTGGTAAGCTTGATGGGAGTATCCATAACTCAATAAAATTTGTCGTTGAGCTAACTTTTGTGCAAAGGAATGTCTGAAAAGACATATTTATAGCTGATTTCCAGCTTTGAGTAATAAAATCAAATTAAGAGCCAACACCCTCGATCTTCGATGTGGTTGTCCTTTCTCATTACTCGCACAAGTGAGTGGAGTCGATCCTGAAGGTTGTGTATGTCCTATCCAGAGCCTCAAAAATAAAAATAGTGTACTCAGACGCCACACGTATTTTAGAGTTCGTCGTGCCTTAACCTAGTAGTCCGCAGGTCTATTTTGGCTCGTGCAAGCTTCATTGGCTGCATATTTTCTCTTAAATAAGGAGATCCATTCAAACAGGCAGATCATCTCTAGTGGATTGGAATGACGATGTAGTGGGCTAACATCTTTTCAAAAATGCAAGTGGCAGCACTTATTCCCATTTTAGCATTAATGTTGCCTGGAAAATGAAGTGGCATACGTGCCGACATATGCTTATCATAAATGCTTCCTTTTCACGCACAAATCTAGGCATGTGATACATTTAAGGAAGAGAGCTTCAAAAGTGCATGTCATATTTTTAGTTTGCATTCTCAATGCCAAAAGCTATAGTGTCATAAAAAGATCACTTGCAAAAAATGGAGATGGATAGAATAGCCTCAAATAATTCCCAGGGTGAAATGTGGATGGACATATATGGGGAAATTTCATACGCGTTCCACGCCATGCCCCCCAAGATGAAATATCCCAGAACCAATGGTGCAGGAGCACCTAGGTCCTAGTTTCTTGTCTTTACAAATTTTGGCTTGTACTGACCCTAGACAAGTTAGTAGTAAATATGGACTCCAGGAGGGTCCAAGAGTGAGTATTTTGTCAATTTAGGCCTAGGTGGAGTTCATTTTACCTAGGTTTGCATTTTTGTGTAAATAGTGTGTTTTAGAAGGTTTTTGGCCTTTTGGTTGGTCAAACGTGTCAAATGTTGTCAAAAGCCTTAGAGAGGATCAAATAGGTCATAGGCATATTTGAAATTTCACATGTGATGACTAGACATAGGTCTCTTAGGTTGGAGAGATCAAAAGTGGAAAAAGCACAAAGTTGCAAAAAGTTGTCATGACAACTTTTGTCCTGAATTTGGTTAGCATTGAAGCTAGGGATTTCCCAATGCCATGGAAGGACTCCACATGTGGGAAGGATATATAAAACCTCTCTTTCATGTTTATCAAGGTTGGTGTACTTGGATTTTGGAAGCAATAATTGAAACACAAGATTTTGGACTGCACTTTTCGTTATTTTTGTCAAATTTTGCATTTCTTGAAGGTTTAATGGATTGAACCCATGAATCCAATGATGGATTGAAGTTTGGTAGTGTTTTTTAGGGTATTAATTTCAATTTCAAGCTTTGTACATAACATTTACTACTGTTTTGGTGTTTTGTTTCTCAAGTAGCCAGTTTTGGCTTGTAATTAGCAGTTTTTGCTAAAATGGGTGCCCCATAAAATCCCACCATGTGTTCATCATGGCCTATTGGGAATGGTAGGAAACCCATTGTGTAGTGTACATATGTAAGGATGAGGTCTAAAAGTGTCATTTGATATTTTTAGCATCTTGCCCTAGGCGAGTCCAGGAGCAACTCGGCTAGAGAAGGCAAGATGAAAAGATAGCACAAATTGCAGGGGTGAATGTAAATGAAAGTCCCAAAATTTTGGGAAGTTTTAATAGGATTATATAGATTTTCTTGTGCAAGAGGAAGCCTCAAGAGTTCCATTTGAAGATCCAAAAACAAGTTTTACTTGCTGCTGCCAGTTAAGTGCCTAGAAGCCCTTGAAATTCTCATTTTGGGGTTTGTGTATGCAAAGAAGGGTTGGACACTTAAAACCACTGGAATACCATGGGGTTGAATGAATCATTGAAGAAAATACACTCTTGTTTGGGGGTCCTTTGGATCATTTTAGCACAAGACCTCAAAACCAGTTCTAGGAGGCCTAATTGGGCTCTTTCCCTTGTAGCCCTTTTCTAGACCAATTCTTGAAATCGAAGAAAATCTTTGGATTGAAAACCACAAATGGACCTTAAAACCATCTAAAAACATGGGAGAAGAACCATCTACACATTTGCAACATTTCAAGACTTTTGGAGGGCAGTTTGATGAATTAGAGCCAAGAAGCCATCATGGAGCATAAGGGGAACATAGTGAGTTGGTAGGGTTCCTAGCAAGGACACTTGAAACAAACACCTTGGAGTGAGTAAGAGACAAGCCTTAGAAGAGATTGAGAAGGAATTTTAGGTCTAGACAACAACTAGGCCTGGTGAGTTGGTGGAATTGAGCAACATCAACTTAGGGAAGTGTTGAGTAGGCTAGGTGAACCCTATCAACCAAAGCCAAATTAAAGAAAATCACCCGTATTGATTCAATGGAAGTGATTGATTCCTTAGAAGAGATCATTGAGCCTAAAATACACAGATAAGAAAGAGCTCTCAGGGAGGCTAGGTGCGGAAGAATTCTAACTCATAGAAACGAGCTGCAGTCTACGACATTCAAATTCTGGAATTATGAAACTCCTTAGTTCATGGTCCCTATGCTTCCACATTGTCCAAAATTTGTGGTTGAATGTGCAAGTAGGTTCATTCCATAGTATCTTTTGATACAGAGCTCCTCTTTGCAGGTCATCATAATTAACCCCAGAAGCTATTCAGGACATGTTGTGTTGCCCCAGAATTGACAACACAGAGGTGTTTGATAAAGACGCTATGGAAGACTATTGGCATTCTAGGTGGGATATTGTCCCATTTTGTCAAGCTAATATGAACTGGAGTTCAGTGGTCAAGCCTCCAAAGCTCCCTATCCACTATAGTGATTTAAGGCAAGATGATCTCAAAGATATCTCCTCTACCATTGCGTTCCTGTGTGGTCATGACAATGACTGAGAGATCACTGCTCCTATGATGGGTTTCTTGTTCAAATGCTGGAAGTAGAAGGATCCATTCCATTTTGAATTCTTTGCGTTGATAGCTAGCGAAATGGTGAGATAGTTGGTCAAATTTGAGCAATCACAATAGTTTAGGTTTTCCTTATTCCTAGTTTATTTATTTGTACACCAAAATATCATTTTCTTTAGTTAATTCATTCCATTGGCTACTCATGATGAGTTAGGAAATAGAATGCCTATGTCTGCCTGGACCCCCGTACTATTAGCCACTTATGATGTATACCAATTTCAATTGTTTCTTGGTTCCTATCCTTCACGATTTTGGTGTCATCCCTAAGGAGCCTCTTACTCATTTTTCTCAAATCCAAATAAATTGGATGAGTAATGAATGCCCCTGTTGTGACTGGTTCTTGGGTAAAAAATTCTCTTTTGTCCTAGTGCATGGCTTCTTTGAGGAGCCCTTCCCCCTTCCTACCTACGTTATTGAGAGAACCTTGGCTCTCGAGATATCACGGTAGCTAGTGGAAGTTGAAAAAGCTATAGGGTCAGGAAAACATGATACATCCATTACTAAGGACCACAAATTTATTGGCCCTGTCTTTCTTGAGTGAAGAAACATCGCTGAGAGGGTCCTAACCTCCAAGATAGTGAAACTCGGTTTGATAGCATTGGATGATGTATGAAGCTATGAACCACATGATTGTATGTCTAGTAAACACAAGAAAAATGCTATTAAACATGTGCCATGGAGCTCATGGGAGGGACACATCTGTCCACTGTTGAATGGCCCAAGACTTTATGTGGGTCCTAGTGAATTTCCTATCATTGAGCACCCCCCATCGTTCGCTTTTTACCCTATCTTTCAAAGGCAGAATCTGGCTAATTCTATTCCACAGAACATGTTGCAAGCCATGGAAAATTATTTTTGGTCGAAGAAGAAGAGAAATGATTTATGGATCTACTTCCAAGAGACTAATCAACCTAGGGCTAATCTGGGGAACACCCCTTTTGATGAGCATTTTGAGGAAGAATGGTGTAATCATAACAAGTCAGAAGAAGATATAGGTGATGAGTCCCCGCATGATGAATCCTCTCCCGAGGAGGCCTAACCTTAGGATTTTGAGGTTATAAATGTAGAAGAGCAAGGTACTTGAGCCCACATTTTAGTTTCTCTTGTTAGCTCAATTCGGAGGCCCCATTCCCAATCTGACAAGAGATTAGCTGAAAAGTAGACACCTGATTCCCCTTCCAGAAAGAAACAATATTTGGGTTCAACAAAGAAGGGTTTGTCTTCTCAAGTCCCTGTGGTTCCTCCAGCCCTTAGCAACCGGTGACTTCCACAGTTCAGGTACGCTCTACTCTTCCCTTCCTCTCTTCTCAATCTATGGTTTCCTCGGCACCCCAAGTTACATCAATGTTTGCTTAGGTTCCTACTTCTCTTACATTATCCCCTACTATAATGCCGGTTGAACCCCAAGTTACATCATCACAGGCTGTTTCTTTGCTCCCTGCCCCTGATGTCATATTTCCTGCAACATTTTTCCCATAGATTTCTGCTACAACCGTTGTTTCGCATAGCTTGGTATGGGAGAGTCCACTCCTCCCCCAAATGTCAGTACAACATCCACTGATCCTGCTCTGTTAGGAGCCTCTCCCTTTGTACTATTGTTCTCCCCAACCACGTTAGCACAACCTATTCAAACCATTTTCAGTGGCGCTATTTCCCATTTCCCCTATGTCATCCCTCTTGGTGCAACATTTGTAGGTCAAGCCATCTTGGCCCTAGATAATTATTATTAGCAAGTTACTTATTCCAAATCTGCGCGGGTTAGCCAAGTACACAAGAGAAAATAGAAGGATGGTGCTAAGTCAGCTCAACCACATGTGCAGACACATTTCAGCAAGGAAAATAATAGCCTCCTCTTTACAACCATGTTCCCAAAGGTCAACAAGGTGGAGTCCCAAATGAGGCCCAATAATTACACCCTACATGTTGTCGAGGTTAATCTCTCAAACACCATAGCTATGTATAAAGTAGAAATGATGGAAGAAACTTTGAAGGTCGTGTCTTCGAATTTCACCAAGAAGAGTCATCGCCTAGACAAGATGCAAGAAGAGCTCATCCATCTCAGATAATCTTTGGATACTTAGAAGAAGGAGGACAAAGCTAGAAGTGATGAAATAAAAAAATTGCATGAACTCTTAACTCAAGCCAATTCTAAA
Source organism: Cryptomeria japonica (assembly GCF_030272615.1). Classification (NCBI taxonomy): domain Eukaryota; kingdom Viridiplantae; phylum Streptophyta; class Pinopsida; order Cupressales; family Cupressaceae; genus Cryptomeria; species Cryptomeria japonica. The sequence goes on along the minus strand of NC_081413.1, from coordinate 723,228,416 downwards.
AAAGGGAAGTTGCAATCCGTCCTAAACAATGTGAGTTCTCAATTGAAAGGGCAAGAGGAAATGAGTAATGTGGCATTGAAAGAATTTCAGGAGAGGGGGAAAGAGATACATCAGCTGAAAGCAGCTTCCTGAGATGCTACCCAGATTCAAACTCAGCTACGAGAAGAATTCCTCCTAAAGGAAGAATACGCTCGAAAGTTGAGCGAAGCGTAGGTAATGCTTTTTGAGGAAAGAGAAAAGGTTGAAATAGAAATGCACGAGATGCAGAGTAACCTGGACTGGATTGAGAAGAAATTCCAGGATATAAAAAAATTATTACAGCAAGAGCAGTATTGCACAATGCAACTTTAGGAGACTTTTCAAGATGGAGGTACTAAGATCCTCTCTTTGGAACATTAGGTGTCGCATGAGCAGGACATATGCAAAGATATCCAAAATGAGATAAGAGCGAAGGACGATGAAATCATGCACTTATCTCGTCTTCCTCCTTTGGAGGTTCCTCAGGATCTATCCCCCATCATGGAAAATTTATATGTTTCTCATTGGGAGAAGATTAAGCAGTATTGCCCTTCGCTACAGCCCGTGTTGAGGTTCGTAGGTGAGGTGCAATTTCTCTGTGTCAGAGCAGATGCTCCTATTGATAGAATTACACTTTTCATTGATCCTAAGCTCCTCGTGGCCTAGAGTTTAATTTAGTTGTTGTATGCTTCTTTAGATGAGGAACTAAAACCAAAAGGAGTTGTAGATCACAAACAATTGGTCAGGAAGGCCAACATTTTCATTAACCTACACAGGGCAACCATGAAAGCACCAACAACACTTGAGTCCTTGAGGATTTTGACTCCAAACATGAAGCGGTGTGTAGAGAAGTTTGTGTTCCTGGGTCTTCCTTCACCTTTTCCCGCAAATAGCTCCATGCTAGGGATTGAGCAAGTTATGAATGAAATCGAGCAATTGCAGCAAGATCGGACTTTCCTACAATGCCTTAGTAGTCCTATTTCATCAGAGGAAGTCAAGAGTCTCTTGCACCCCTTGGCCCAGCTCTACACACTCCTAAAGATGGTCCATGATGAACCAATGAGCTTGCCATTTGATAAAGTAATCTATTTGGACCAGAATTGCCAGAATCTGGAAGCTCATTGTTACCCTCTGAAGATGATTGGTTTCCATTGTAGCAGGTGTTTGATCTACTCTTCCCTATTCAAGCATGAAGTCTGCTCTCCGAACCAACAATTTTGGGTCCTAGCATTCCACAAGCAAAATTACCCATTGATTCGCTAAGAAATGTTAATATTATTTCAGAGTGATTCATGTGCAGCATTTTGGTAAAGTTTTAAACCCTTCCTTTAATTTTTGGCCCGCTCTCCCAATCGCTCGCGCATGTGCCAAGTGGTGTCTTGATGTTTCTCTAAGTGGTTTTCTCTTCTCACCCAGTGTTGAGAGGACACAGAGCTACTGCATGGTGTAGGTCTTTTCTTCGGCGTATGTTTCCCAACCCCACCATCTTCCGTGTGCTGGAAGCAACACTTGGTGCCTCTGCATTGCATGTTCTAGTTCTCCTTTTATGTTTGACTTTAGGTCTCCCCCGAATTGCCACATGTCTTCTTTGATGGTTCATGTCGCCATGATGCAATTGGAGTAACAACATTAAAGGTTATTTTTAGTAGTTTGCATCTCTGTGAACACCACATTGGGAGAATCCTAATCGGAAGTAGTTGCTAGGATTTTTCTGATGCTTTTGTGCTGTTTGTTGAAGGCTGACGGCTATTTATAGGCCTTCTTTCTATTTTTTTAAGGGTTCAGACTTTCATGACAATTTATTAGACTTTGGCTCATTGAAAAAGCCTTTATGTTAATTAAATTGGGTGAATGATAGACATATCAGATTGTGCTCATGGCCTTTGTGGTTGTTTTATTTGAAGCTTAATAAACTAACTTCTGTGTTGTATTCAAATTCAATAACTTCTATGATATATGTTGTAAGACTCTACATATTAAACTATATTTTAGGACTTGTTATCTTTTGGATGAATAGTGAATGTCATATTATGTTGAATGAGTTTAGTTTAATTATCTTCTCTAATGGTGTTGAGCATGTAGATTGTTGAATGGGCCTTAAAACTGCACGTATCTGGGTTTTATGTGCTCTTAGTATCCTAAACATATTTTGGTGTATCGCCTAAGTAGTGTAGCTTTTTAATTTTTCATCTTCCCCTTTTCTCCCCTAATTGTATGAAGAGACGACTTCTCAAACCCGAAGGTTATTCAATGAATCTCGCGCAAAAGGTCCCCCATCACTGAATTTCCCATAAGGTTGTTAGCGTTTAATGTAAAATTAGTAGTCAACATATAGTATTTTCCCTTTGATAACTCTTCTAGGAAAAATACATAACAATTAAATAGTTAACACTATCTCAATTACAAGACAATATTAGAGTATGTCTCCTTTATCTCCATAATTAACTATCTCCAATGAAAGCATGACAACATAACTCTTGTAAACTAGTTAATGCGTCTTCAAACGTCATCCTTAGCATCCAATATATAACCAAGCCCAAAATAAAAAAAAACCATAAATGGTTTCTAAATCCATGTATTGAAACTATTAGAAAGTTTAGATATCCAAATCATGCACACAATCCAACACCCTAAAAAAGAGAGACAATTAAAACTTTCACAATTAATCTAATAGCTTATATATGTGTACAAGGAAAAGATATACAATTTTGAACTCAAAATGAATGAACATACAACCATAACAAATAATATACCTGTATGCTAGAATCTGTGGTGATTAAAATACTAAAATTTAGATAAAAAAGGCCAACATACCAATGAAACTTTTCAGTAGAAAGATTAACTAACTTAAACTAGTTTAAACAATCTAACTTCCCAAGATGTATCTCATTGTTCTCTATCTCATAGGATCCCTAAAGCCAATGTTTTTCTCTCAAATCATTGAGCAAATGAATTTAGGAATGACAACTTCAAGAATGAGTGATATTGTGATCTATATGCATGAATGCATTCTAAGATCTATATGATATGTTCAAACTATGATATTAAGCTAGGATGAAGATAATGATATGATAAAGATATTAAGAAACTACACTAACATGATATACTAACATGGATATGCTACGATATGAAATGTTCCTAAATGCTAAAATGTTATTCTAACAAAGAGAGGCTAAAATGCTTGATATAATTAGACTATAATGTAGGTGCATAAAACTTGGATATGGAAAATGAGGAAATTGAGCTCTATTTATAGAGGAAATAGGGCAATGGATGGTTAAGATTCAATAATCTTAACAATGGCTAGGATTGAAAGTTACTCAATCCATGTTTACAATTTCACCAATAAAATGGTGACAATTGTCAACAAGAGATGAGTTGAGAGGAGATGCAAGAGGCATTAAATGCCTGAGAAGACATGAGGGTCACCTTAGGAGTTTGGGTTATGGCTAGGTTAGGGTCATCCATTGTATAAATATTTTACCCAAAGGGTAAACTCTTGTGAAAGGGTTAGATGGGATAACTAGGGTCAAAGCCATGAGTTCTTTGATGAGACCCCTGAGTTAGATGAAGGTTAAGTTAGAGAGAAAGTCTCTAACCATAAGGGAAAGTTGGATTAACCATTAATGGTTAAAAGGACTTTGGGGACTTGGGGAACTCAACAAGTAAACTTGTTGAAGGAATAAAGTCTTTAATGCATTTAGAAGACTTTCTTCCAAATTTGAGAAGTGACCTCCCCAAATTTAGGGATGTGATATGATTGGAAGAGTTAAGGATAATGGATTGGGATTAGATAGGATCTAGATGAATGTTTAGGCAAGTGGGAATATAGGAAGGTGCAAGTGGGAGAAAATAGAATTTTAAATAAAATAAAAATATTTTATTTCAACTAAAATAGAAGTAACTTGCATTTGTAAGAAAATGCAAGTGGGGGGGTGGGGGTTTATAAATAAATTTGATTTATTTATATACAAGGATGATTTTAATTAAATGTAAACTTAATTAAAATAGAGAAAGGGGATTTAATTAAATAAAGTGATTTATTTAATTAAAGGCTACAAAGGGGTTAGATGAATTTAATTAAATAAATTGAAGATTTCATTTAATCAAATAGATGAAAAATGAAGAAAATAATTAAATAAGATTTAATTAATAGGGGGATGTGGTTTAAATAAATATTAATATTTATTTAACTAGGTGGTTAGATTTATACGTCTACATTTTGCCCCCTTGAAATGACGTGTGTGCACATGTTGATTCAAAGAAAATCGTTTGATATGTTGCAATTTTTTTTATCAATATGGTGTTGTGTGTCAAAATGTTTGATATGATGCCCCAGATGCGGTTTTGATGAATCATATTGATGATGCCCCCTCGGGAAATTAATCAAGGGTGTGCTTGATAGAGTTGTGAAAATTTTCAATTTTTTGACTGTTTGATTTTGTTTTGAGATGATAATGTTGACAATGTTTAAAGTTTGGATACGCACAATTTGATTCATCTCCCAAAAAATGATGTTGATAAGGTTAATAACTGAAAAAGAAGTAGAAAAATACATGCCCCACTTATTAACCCTGTTTATTACCCTTTTAAAAGGTAAGAAGTGAAAAAGACAATTCATTTTACACTTGTCTTCTTGTGATTTGTGCATTTGGAGCTCTGAAAACAATGTCGATTCCCTACCATACTCACTGTTTTGAGTGCGTTAGGCGATACCAAAAACCTGCCACGTATGGCCCACCAATAAGTGACTCGAATCCCTTTCTTTTTGTATGATTTTTGAGAATTTTTGGCACTTTTTTCATGTTTTAGGGTCGGGTTTTCGTGTTTTAGCGCATAGGCGTAGTTCTCTAGCGCATACGCATCGTAGAATAGCACATTAGAACACTAGGGTGAAATGTTAGCACATGTGAATTTTAGGATAGTGCGTGGTTGTATTTTAGTGCATACGCAACACATACTAGCACATACATTTGGAAAGATAGCGCGTAGGATATGTTAGTGCATAAAGAGAACATGATAGTGCATTCAAGTTATGTTTTAGCTCATTCACCGTGTTCTTTAGTGCATTCACTAGTAAATTTAGCACATGTAGAGTAGTGTAGCATATTGAATGTTTGACTTAGATGGTGAGATGAAAATGTGTGAAAAGTTTATTTTCTGAGATGATATTTGATTTGGAATGATTGAGATAGGTTGCGATCAATGTATGTAGCTCGTTTTGATGTCGATATGGGTCTGATGGATTTTTTTTGTCTGATATGGGTCTCTGGGATAAAATGTTCTACTCGGATATGGTGCACTGATATGGGTCACGATATGGATCATGATATGGGTTGTTGGTTTGATATGAGTCACAATATGAAGCAATGATATGGGGCACTAATATGATTCATTGTATTGTTTCCTTGATATGGATCATTGATATGTTTCACTGATATGGGTCACTGATATGTTTCGTTGATATGGATCACTGATATGTTTCACTCATATGTTGTTGTTTTGATTTGTTTCATTGATATGATACTTTCTGATATGGGATATTGATATGTGGCTTGCAAATGGATTTTCTGATTAAGTTTCTTGATATGTTGCTTTGATATGGAATTTTCTGATATGTTATTTTGACTTGTTTCATTGATATGATGCTTTATGATATGGATATGATGTACTGATATGTTGCTGATTTTGTCAATATGATTGCCGAGATATGATGTTGATTTGATTCTTGATATGAATTTTGATATGATGTTGTCGATATGATTCTCTTGATATGATATTCATAATTTGAGTTATTGAGTTGATATTGATAGAATTGATTGGATTGGTAACTGATGGTGGGTATGTTATGATTTGCAGGCGATACTCGATGTTTTACAATCTCGGAAGAGATTATCGAAGCCATGGGGACTGATCCCATGATTGAAATAGGTAGATAGAGATATCATTGAGAGATGTGGATTATCATCTCTTTTGGACATACCCCAGTATACCATTAACCAGGGTTTGTTGACAGCTCTGGAAGAGAGGTGGCATAGTGACACCAACACCTTCCATTTGGTGACAGGGGAGATGATGGTGATGCCTGAGGATTGCTACTAGATCCTACAGATTCCTGTGGTAGGAGACTTGCTACCCTATGAGAAGACTGAGGAGGGTGGCATAGAGGCTCTACGACATATTTTTCAGGAGGACCACATCAGTGGTTATGAGATCCCATGGTAGGAGTTTTTGGATCTAGATTATGCTCCTCTGACATTAGTACTAGTAGGTTTCATTTGCGGTTTCTTATGTCTCGACCATAGGTCAAAGGGACTGGCTGTGGGATGGGGTTTGGTGTTGGAGGACATGGTCACATAGGGTCACAAGTTTGCATGGGGGTCTTTCATGTTGGCCCACCTATACAGGGAGCTCCACCAGGTTGTGTATCGAAGATACACCAATTTATCCGCAGGAGTCACATTATTACTAGTGTGCTCTTGGGAGCATATAGAGGTGACGTGACCACTTTTAGATAGAGATAGACTAGTTGGTCGACCATATGCATATGGGTATACAGGTGTAGTTGTCCAGCGTATGCTGGGAAAAATAGAGTACTAGCCTAGGGTCCTAGATGATATAGACACGGTCATCTAGAGATCATATATGGATTGTGAGGTATGAGCTGAGGATGGGCTAGAGATGCCCTATGTATATATGTATCGATATCTGATTGGGTGAACACCATTTATTATTGAGAGGTTTTTGCACAACCGCGTCTACAGGTAGTATGGGAGACAATAGGGGGATTCCACAGGGAGCCTATTTGTATGCTCATCGACAACAAGATGTACCTGAGTGAGGTTCAACTATTTATAGTGCTATAGTATTCGCCGATTACATGACTTTAGCTGGCCAGATATGGGATTACGGAGCCAGAGTAGTAGATGTCAGGATGACTAAGGATTTCTCAGCCTACTTTGTTGCACATGCGGTGGCCCATATATATGATCCTATAGAGCCATTGCCAACATTTGATGATGATGAGGAGGAGTGGCTGCAAAGGCGAGGAGGTCAAAGGTTGAGAGAGGAGAATGAGGGAGATGCTGATGATGAGGGGGATGATGGGGGTGATGGTGGATGTGGTGGTCTTGTGCTCGGTGCAGGTGGAGGCGCAAGGGGAGGTGTAGTGGGTGATGCAGTCGATGGTGTGGTGGGAGGTAGGTGACCCACATAGAGGAGGAGATCAGACGTTCTTCCTCCACTAGCTCCTCGAGTAGGGATAGGTGGAGCAATGACTTCCTCGCAAATACCTATCCAAATTAGGGTGCCTTCTCATTAGCAAGATGCATAGATTAGGGCCCTTCAGATCTCTATGCAGTAGTTGCAGGCATAGGTTTTGGCGCAACAACGATATATTTCCTAGTTGTAGATGAAGAGAGATATGACCATTAAGAGACAGGGACAAGCAAAGGCCCTTGCTGATAGATTAGATAGAGCAGTCATGGGAAACCCTCTCAGGGACACACTTAGGGAGATACAATACTTGGCCAAGGAGGTTGAGTACTACCGATGTTTATACGAGGATCTAGTCCCTCGAGAGCGGAGAGCACCTAGTTATGTTGCAGTTGCATCCACCCAATCCATACACAGTCATTCCAGGATGAATAGCAGAGGTGTTATAGGACCAACACAAAGTGATCCATCTGGCGGGGATCTAGGAGTAGGGACATCCATTGTGAGACCCTCTGGCTCAGGGGATAGTCACACTTGATAGTTTCATTTTTCTGATATGGATCATTTTTTGTGATATGGATCACTTTTGTTGTACTCATAGACATGATATTTAGTTATATATTTTGACCTTGTTTTGAGATTATATGATATATGAAAATGATTTCCTTTGGTCCACATGTGAATTTCTATGATTATGATTGATATTTATATACAAATTTAATGATGTTATGATTCTTATGATGTTATATGATGATGTTATGATAATGATTCTATGATGTTGATTTTTAGATGGCGTTTTACCATATGATGATGTATGGATGCAAATGTTCATTTCTTGATGGCATTTGGTATATACATGTTTTAATGATGGGATGATGTATGTATGTTATGAATGTTATTGATATGATGATGGTTATCTATATGTTTTGAAGGTGATATATGTAGTCCTAAAAAAAATGTTGATATGATGACGATTGATGTGTTTATCCATTGATGTGATGGTTATATGAAATATATAGGATGTGATGATAATAATGATGACAATGATGATGAATGCAACTAAATGCATGTGAACCAATGATCATTGTAATCATGTCATTTTCATACCTATTAGCCAATTGTTTGTGCTCTTTTTTATCATCATTGAGCTTTTGAAATGTTGGAAGTTAATACAAACATCAATGGTATAAGTTAACCATGATGACTTGAGTATAACTTACATGAGTTTTCATATTGCAAAATGACACAAGCGTCAAGGTATAATTGAACCAAGACGACCTGAGTGTTATTTGTGTAAAATAGATAAGAGATCCATTTTATGTGCAAAATGGGAAATGTCTTCAATGATATGTTTCCAATCATGTCTCGAGACAAATTTGAATCATATGAATGATCTCCTCACAGATAGAAAACCAAAGAAAATATTAAACTCCTTTTTTTCTTCTCTAGCTCAATTCATCCTCAAGTTGCTCATGAAATCTAATAGTTAAACAATCAAGATACAAATAGTAAGAACTTCATGCTAAATGTAAACAAATCATGATTCAAAATAGATCATTCATCGTGTTTTGTTTTGTGTGTATTCTGACAGTGATTCTGATTACAAGTCTAATGGTTAGTTTTGACACTTGTTTCCTTTGTATGCTTTGATATTTGTTTTGTGATATATTTTGCTTATTTGATGAAAACTAAAGAAAAATTCCCCTACTCAGATCAAGATTTTGCCCCCAGCTATGGAGACTTTTCCGATGTGGATATATACATTGATCACCAAGCCATGGTGAGAGATTTATGCGGATAATTGTCTGGATAATCAAGGAAAGTGACCACACTAAGTGTGTCTGAGATTTTGATATGTGTTTACCAAAGTTGTGATGGCCACAAGATTAGTGCAAAAAGATATGATATGAGTACATACAAATGGAAGAACCGATCTATCACAAATAGTGCTTGTTGCCAGGTTTTCACTACTTGTTTTTATTGCACTTTTTGATTTGTTTTTGATTTTTTTATATGTTTCTTGTTTTTTTAAATTTGTTTATGCCACAAGGTGCCTGTTTGCCAAGTTTTCACCCTAGTGATAATTTTTTGATATATATTTTTTTTTCACTTGATCCGTGCATTGGATGACTCAAGTGTAGAATTTCTTTAGATGGATGTTGTTGGTTGGCTCATCAAGAATGTCCCCTTCTGAATTTGATAACTGATATGACCCTAATCCATAAGTTGATATGATGACAAAGGGTCCCAACCAATTAGGTTCAAATTTCCCCCTTTTTACGATCTTGTTGATTTCGGGGATTTTATTTTAGGACTAGATCACCAATTTTGAATGCCCTTGATATGACCTTGTGATTACAACTTCGGCACATGCATTTTTGATATGCCTTGAGATGATCAAAGGAATGTTGTAGGCGCTCATCTAGCAGTTCCAATTCTTGCAGTCTATTTACCCGATACTCCTCATCTGGAATCAGTCCTTTCAATGATACTCGAGTGATGGAATTTCTACCTCAATAGGGAGGATAACCCCTGATCCATACACCAATGAATATGGTGTAGTTCTTGTAGGTATGCAGATGCTTGTTCTATATGCCCAAAGTGCAGGATTAAGTTGGACATGCCAATATTTACCAACATCATTCACTGCCTTCTTGAGGATCTTTAGGATGGTTTTGTTTGAGGCCTCTGCTTGGTCATTCCCTTATGGATAATATGGTGCGGAGAAATGATGTTGGATATGGAATCATTCGCATAGTTCTTTCACATCTTGATTCTTGAAAGTTCTTCCATTATCTATGATAATAAAACTAGGAATGGCATACCGACAAATGAGATAATTCAAGATAAAAGAGGATATTTTCTTGCCAGGTAATAGTAGTCAATGGGAAAACTTCTATCCACTTTTAAAAATATTCAGTTCCTGTGATGATAAACTTATGTTCGTTTGATGAGGAAGGATGAATATTGCCTACTAGGTCGAGTCCCCATTGATAAAAAGGCCATGATGTTGTGAATGGTTGTAGCTCCTGAGTTTGTGCATGTATAAGATTGCCATGAATTTGGCATTTTGGTCATTTTCTGGTGAACTAATATGATTCTTTTTCCATGGTTGGCCAAAAATAACCTATCCTTAGAAGTTTCTTGGCGAGAGTAGGACTACTTGAATGCATGCCATAAATACCTTCGTGAAGTTTCTACAAGGCGGTTTCAGATTCACTACAATCAAGACACCAAAGAAGAGTACCATCAAGACCTCGACGGTAAAGCGTGTTAGCAGTTAAGGTATAGCAGGCTGCTTGACGAATAAAGTTGTGTTTCTAGTTTCAGGATAGGTCTAATGGAAGGATATTGTCTTTTAGCTAGGTGTGTATATTTCCATAGAGGGGTAAATCAGAGCCGACTATGTGGCATATGACGGGATTCAAAATTTTCGTAAGCAAGGGAAAACAATTGTTCCACCAGGAACACATAACGATTCTATTTGTCTGGTATTTGTAGGAGGGAGGCAATGGTTGTCATGGCATCCACAACTTTGTTGTTCACCCTAGGAATCTGCTCAAATTTGATGTCCACAAAATATTTCTTGAAGTCATCCACCATGCATTTATAGGGCATCAACTTGTTGTCCTTTGTTTAACAATCATCATTAACCTGATTAATGACCAATTGGGAGTCTCCAAAGACTTTCAATTCTATTATCTTCCACTTTACGACCATCTTGATGCCTGTGACTAGAGCTTTGTACTCAACAATGTTATTTGTACAAGGAAACATTAATCTATAAGATTTAGGGATAGTGTTTCCTTCTAGAGTAATAAATAGAAAACCAACACCTGATCCATGTTGTGTGTATGATCCATCAAAGTACAAGATCTATGGGTTTGTTGATACTGTGAGAATATCTATATCTGGAAATTCGACATGGATTGGATGACTGTCTTGTAGGGGTGCCTCTTCTAGCTGATCAACTATAGCTTGACCTTTGATAGCCTTTCTGTCTATGTAGCGAATGTCAAAGACACTTAGAATCATGACCCATTTAGCTAACCTTCCTGTGAGAGTGGCCTTGCTGAGTAGATATTTTAAGGGATTAATCTTTGCTACCAATTTGTTTGTGTGGGATAGCATGTAGTGGCAAATTTTTTGAGAAATGAACACCACTGCCAAACAAGATTTTTCAATGAATGTGTAGTTAAGCTCATATCCATTCAATGTCATGCTGATGTAGTATATTTCCCTTTCTTTGCCTGTTGGATCTTCTTGTGTTAGTAATGCCCCTAGTGACACTTCAGTGGCTGATATGTAGAGAATGAGTGGCTTGCTGGCTATTGGTGGTACCAAGATCGGTGGATTCATCAGATATTGCTTAAGTTGATGGAATGATTCTTCACATCGATCTTCCCATCTGAAATGGAAATTCTTATGGAGTAAATGCGTGAATGGAAGACACTTATTAGCTAGTTGAGAATGGAATTTTCTTATGGATTGTAGTCATCCTTATAGAGATCTTAATTGGCTGATATTTCTAAGAGGTGACATCTCCATGATTGCTTGTACCTTTGCAAGATCCACCCAGATTCCTTTTTCTGAGACTGTGTATCCTAAGAGATTACCTGATGTTACATCGAAGGCACACTTCTTAGGATTGAGTCGTACATTGAATTTCTCCAACCTTTGAAAGATTTTATCTATAATCTCTAGATGTTAGGCAGTTCAAATAACTGGAAGACAAGTGAGAGGGGGGGGGGGTGAATCAGTTGTCACAGATTACCGGAACCATTAGCAATTAAAACTTTAATATCAGAACCCAAAACATTAATACCAGAATGCTTAAACCAAATACCGGAATAGCAATTAAACCAATTAAGCATAAACAATAATCAAAGAATAAATACCATCCACATGACACCAAGACTTATACGTGGAAAACCCGGTAAAGGGAAAAACCATGGTGGGAAGTCTACCCATAGTCAGATAATACTTCTACAGTAAGTATGGGAATTACAATTGAAGGGCCTGCACTTGCAAGAAGGCCAACAACCTAGAGCACACTGCTCATCACAAAAGGAGTCTCACTAACTACATAGAAATCCAGACTACAATCCAAAGAAGTGTTGAAATACAAAAGGTAGCATCTCCTATGCCCGAGTACAATTCCTCTACATAAACCCAATTCGATCTCCAATGATCAACCAAATCCTCTGCCTTAATGATATGACATTATTAGCACATTACATATCCATTTCCCATTCCTTTGACCATTAACATGATAATCTACAATGAGATCTTACATTACATATACAAACCCTCAACCATAAATAATTAGGTCGGCCACCAGAAAATAAACCAATTACATAATTACAAACCATGTCAGCCTTAGACCAAACAAATAATATCCAACACATAAGACATCCTAGGAACGTATCAAGAGGTTCAATCCACGTGCTTCATTAAAGCCGGTCCATAACCTAGATCAATCGGGACCCAATATAGGTCCATACGCTACAACAATGATCTTCATCCACTCAGTCTCAAACATGATCACCAATAGCATCCTGAAACTTCACCAAAAGCTTCACCAACACCACTTATGCAATTCATCAAGGATCTTCATCAAAATCTCTGTCGGTGAAACCCTCACTGGAACTAAAAGCTAGGATTCAAAGCAAATAGGATAGCATCCGATCACCATACCAAAACCAACTTATTGAATATGAACATGAGTATCATGAACAAGCCAATTCCATAACCAAATCATATCAGAGCCTACCAGATCATGTCAAATCCAAACTAACCAGAAACCACTCAACCTACTGGGACCAAAAGGGTGCTGGTAAAGCATCCAAACAACTAGTGTTGGCATTAATGACAAAACATCAATGCAACACATAATCAATTCCACCAAATGGTCAACAATCTCCCCCTTTGGCATTGATGGAAACACTAAATGTGAAAAACATCTAAGTACCAAGAAATGCCAAACAAGTCTCCTCCTATGGAAGACAACCAACAATCTCCAACAATAATGAAGTTCTGAAACAAAGACCAAACTCCCCCTGTGAATGATATATCTGTAAAGATCTGAATTATAAATATATCTCTCCCTTTTTCTTTTTATCCTTTTCTTTTTCTTTTTCACATCAATATCTCTCCCCCTTTGACATCAATGCTAGAAATCTGACAAAAATATCAAAGAAAAAACATAAACCACTGAATCACAAACCTGACTACTCCCCCTGAGCAGTAACATCCCCACATTAGTACCAAAATGAATAGTATCTCTGATAATGCATACCAAACTGATGCCAAACCACATCAATCAAGTCTCTACTAGAGGGGCCAAAACCCCCAGTCTATCTTTGAAGTACTCAAATGATTCCTCAAGCAAACGTTTGGTGAAAATATCTACAATCTACTCTTTAGTGTTTACATAAACCAGTCTAACTTCATTTGCTTCCACCTTTTCCTTCAAAAAGTTATACTTGATAGATATGTGCTTTGTCTTAGAATGAAATACCGAATTCTTTGATATATCAATAGCAACATAGTTATCACAATGAGTAACTACCGGTCCATTATAATCCACCTTTATATCCTTCAACATTTGTTTCATCCATAAAACCTGTGTATAGTTAGTAGCAGCAACAACATTTTCAACTTCAACAGTAGATAAAGAAGTACATGATTATTTCTTACTGATCCATAAAAGCAACTTCTTTCCAAGAAAGAAAGCTCCATTGGAAGTACTTTTTTGGTCATCAACATCTTCAGTCCAATCAACATCAGTATATGCATATAAAGTAAAGTTATCATCCTTAGGGTACCACAAATCATATTCTGATGTACCTTGCAAGTATCTAAAAATCCTTTTCACCACACTCATGATTTTCTCTAGGATCACTTTGAAATCTTGATACAATACAAACATCATTCATAATGTTAGGCCTAGTCTGAGTCAAATAAAGAAGACCTCTAATCGCATATTTGTATCTTGTAGGATTTACTGGTGCAGAAACATCTTTCCTTGTCAATTTTTCACTTGTAACCATAGGAGTACTTATCAGTTTAGAATTTCCAATACCAAATTTCTTCAACAATTCCTTAGCATACTTAGTTTGACAGATGAAAATACCTTTATCAGTCTGAGTAATCTACAAACCTAAGAAAAATTTCATTTCCCCAATCACAGACATTTCAAATTCTTTCTCCATATTCTTATAAAAATCTATGCACAACTTATCTTCATCTCCAAAAATAATGTCATCAAAAAATACTTCAATAATCAGTATATCATCATCAGTGATTTTATAATATAAATTACTGTCAACACTACCCTTAGTAAAACCAAGCTTCAAAAGATATTTATCCAACCTTGCATACCAAGCTCTAGGTGCTTGTTTCAATCCATATAAAGCTTTATTTAACCTGCAAACCATGTTTGTATCATCTGATAGTGAAAAACCATCAGGTTGCTCAATATAAACTTCCTCATCAAGATCCCCATTCAAAAATGCACACTTAACATCCATCTGATAAACCTTGTAGTTCTTATAAGCAGCATACACAAGAAATAATCTTACAACTTCAATCCTAGATATTGATGCAAAAGTCTCTCCATAATCAATTCCTTCCTTCTGAGAATATCCTTTACAAACCAATCTAGCCTTATTTCTTATAACTTGACCATCCTCGTTCAATTTGTTCCTAAAAACCCATTTAGTTCCAATAAAATTCTTATTTTTAGGCCGAGGAACCAAAGTCCATGTGTTATTTTTCTCAATCTGATCTAATTCTTCTTCCACAGCTTTCAACCAATATTCATCTTTACATGCCTCAATTACTGATACTGGTTCAACTTGTGAACTTAAACATACCTCATTAGTTTCCAGTCTTCTTCTTGTCATTAGTCCATTGTTCTTATCCCTAATGATTTGATCTTCTGAATGATTCAATTTCACATAGCTAGGAGTCCTCTAACTCTCTGTTCTTCTTCCCTATTCTTTTGTTACTATAGAATTCTCTGATACTGCTGGAGTAACTGGCTTAACACTTTGTTCCGATAAAAGTGCTACTGATTTAGATATAATCATTTCCACTGTCGGTTCCTTCTCATAAACTTTGATTTGACCTCTATTTAGCTCATCCACTTTGATATTAGCACTCTCCATAATTCTTTGCAATCTCTTGTTATAACATCTATATGCCTTGCTTTCATTAGAATAACCAATAAATATGCCTTCATCACATCTAGGATCAAATTTGCTAATGATATCATCTCTCCTGATATAACATTTACTACCAAATATTTTGAAATACTTAACTATAGGTGTATTGCCAAACCATAATTCATAAGGTGTCTTACCAATTTCTCCTTTGATATGTACTATGTTGAATGTATAAACCGTTGTGCTTATTGCTTCTCTCCAGTAGATATGAGGTAGACTAGCTTCCATCATCATTGTTCTAGCAGCATCCAAGATAGTTTTGTTCTTCCTTTCCACAACTCCATTCTGCCGATATGTCCGAGGAGTTGAAAATTGTCTTCTTATACCATGCTTCTCACAAAAGTTATTAAACTCACCGGATGTGAATTCTCCACCATGATCTGACCTCAAACATTTAATCTTCAATCCTATCTCAGTTTTTAGTTTAGCCTTAAAGATCTTAAAGTTTTCAAATGCCTCAAATTTTTCCTTTAGTAAAGTAACCCACATCATTCTAGAATAATCATCAATGATTAGCATGAAATATCTATCACCTTGAAAACTTTTAACTCTAGCAGGGCCACACAAATTAGTATGAATGAGATCAAGAACATCATTAGATTTATCTTGTATACTCCTAAAAGAGGTTCTAACCTATTTACCCTTTCACATTCTTTATATACTGGATTATAGGGCTTCATAATCTTAGGTATATCTCTAACTACCTTAGTTGAACTAATCTTCACAATGCAATCAAAATTCACATGACACGACCTTTTATGCCATAGCCAACTCTCATCAATTTGTGTAATCAAACATGTCTTCTCACCAGAGTTCAAATGAAATATATTACCTTTTGTCTATGTACCGGTTGCAATCTCTAGTGCATTTTCCATCCTTGAACTGTAATTGAAATCCCTTATCTACCAGTTGTCCTACACTCAAAAGATTATGCCTTAAACCTTCAAAATAATAAACATTGTCAATATTGTTCTTACCATCCAATGATATAGTTCCTTTTCCTTTGATCATACATGCTTTATCATCTCCAAATCTAACTAGACCACCATCAAATTCTTGCAAAGATAGAAACTTCCCTTTATCTCTAGTCATATGATGTGAACAACCATTGTCAATTACCCATTCATCTTTGTCTTGAATTTTAGTAGCCAGGAACACCCATTCCTTCCCATTTGTCAGAACCACTAGCAGAGTCTTTTGTTGGTTCACCATCGGAATCAATAATGCCTTCCTCATCCGCTATGTAGCATGATTTGTCTTTGTTTTTCATGTACTTATACTTGTTCTGGTATCCAAGGTTAGGCTTAAATGATCTTTTAAATCTTTCTTCAAATCTTGAATTCCTTTCAGGACATCTAGATGCAAAATGACCAATCTTATTACAGGCAAAACATTTAAAAGGTGTTTTTCTTTCATACTTACTTCCTACTAGTCCTTTAGGCACTCTTCTAGAAAATAGTGCTTCCAGTTGCTCAAATTATTCATCTTCTCTTCATATTTTCCAATTCCTTTGCATATAAAGCTTTCCAATCTGGCTTACCGATTGATGGTGTAGATGCATGAAAAGTAGGTTCAGTCTTCACAACTCCAGAAGGTCCAAATTCTTCAAGATCAAAAGCAGATGATTTCCCAACCAAGGTATCTCTATTGACATATGTATTAGCCATTGTTCTCAACTCATTAATTGTAGTAGCCTTCATTTTTTAAGCCGGTGGTAGGGCCCTCAAAACTTTAGAAACAATTTCATCTTTGCTCAGAGTTCCACCACAATATTGAATTACCATAACAATCTCATTTGCCCTTTCCATGAATGTAGTAATCCTTTCATCTTCTTCCATCTTCAGGGTTTTCATATCTCACTTGGTAACCATCAAGTTTAGCAATCTTCACTGTAGGGTCACCTTCATTGAGAGTCTCCAACTTATCCCATATAGCCTTTCCAGATGATTTTTCAGTTAATCCCATCATTTGCTGATCAGAAAGTGCACACAAGAGGGCTTCTCTTTCTCTACAATCATTCTCAAGATCCTTATCCAAATTTTCTAGAGGAGGATTGCCAAAATTCCAAATTATAAGGCATGACACCATTCTGTGTGATCTCCCAAATCTCCTTGCCAAGACATCTCAGATGAGTCTCCATCTGAATCTTCCATACTGTGTAATTTGTTCCATCAAGCCTTGGAATATCTGTTCAAAAGATAGCTCCAGAAGAACTGGATGAACTTGAACTGTAAGTCACCATAGGATCTTCCTCAAGCGGTTAAGCTTTCTGCAGAGAGGACCACAACTTTGATACCAATTGTTAGACAGTTCAAATAATCAGAAGACAACTGAGAGGGGGAGGGTGAATCAGTTGTCATAGATTACTGGAACCATTAGTAATTAAAACTTTAATACCAAAACCTAAAACATTAATACCAGAATGCTTAAACCAAATACAAGAATAGTAGTTAAACCAATTAAGAACAAACAATAATCAAAGAATAAATACCATCCACATGACACCAAGATTTATATGTGGAAAACCTAGTAAAGGGAAAAACCACGGTGGGAAGCCTACCCACAGTCAGATAATACTTCTACAGTAAGTATGTGAATTACAATTGAGGGGCTTGCACTTATAGGAAGGCCAAATCCTAGAGCGCACTGCTCATCACAAAAGGAGTCTCACTGACTACATAGAAATCCAGACTACAATTTGGAGAAGTGTTGAATTGAAAAAGATAGCATCTCCTATGCCTGAGTATAGTTTCGGTTAAGCTCAATACTGGAGGACTAAATCCTCTACATAAACCCAATTCGTCTCCAATGATCGACCATATCCTCTTCCTGAATGATATTACATTATTCGCATATTACATATCCATTTCCCATTCCTATGACCATTAGCATGATGATCTACAATGAGAACTTAGATTATATATACAAACCCTCGACCATAAACAATTAGGTCGGCCACCAGACAATAAACCAATTACATAATTACAAACCATGTCGGCCTTAGACCAAACAAATAATATTCAACACATAAGACATCTTAGAAACATATCGAGAGGTCCAATCTACACAATTCATTAAAGTTGGTCCATAACCTAGATCAACCAGGACCCAATATAGGTCCATATGCTACAAAAATGATCTTCATCTGCCAATTCTCGAACATGATCACCAACAACATCCTTAAACTTCACCAGAAGCTGCACCAACACCACTTATGCAATTCATAAAGGATCTTCATCAAAAGCTCTGTCGGTGAAACCCTCACCGAAACCAGAACCTAGGCTTCTAAGAAAATAGGGTAGCATCCGATCACCAGACCAAAACTAACTTACTGAATATGAACATGAGTATCATGAACAAGACAATTCCACAACCAAATCATACGGAGCCTACCGGATCATGTCAAATCTAAACTAACCAGAAACCGCTCAACCTATTGGGACCAAAAGGGTATCAGTAAAGCATCCAAATAGCTAGTGTTGGCATCAATGACAAAACATCAATGCAACACATAATCAATTCCACTAAACGGTCAACACTAGATGTCCTTCTCGTGTGAATGATTTAGCCAATAAGTCATCTACATAGTCTTCCATGAATATGTGCATCATGTCATGAAATATTGTGGTCATTTCTCTTTGATAGGCCACTCCTGCATTCTTCAAGACAAAAGGCATGACATTCCAGCAATAAGTACCCCATGGAAAAGGAAATGCTATTTTATCTTGTCCTCTGGTGCTATTTTGATTTGATTGTAGATAGAGAAACCATCCATGAGGGATAACATATCATGTCTTGATGTTAGATCTACAATTGCATCGATGTTGGGTAAAGGAAAGTCATCCTTCGGACAATCCTTGTTGAGATCCCTGAAGTCTGTACAAATCCTGATGCTTTTATTTGGTTTAGCTACTAGCACAATGTTAGAGATCCATTCCACATAATTGATGGGTCATATGAATCCTACATCAAGTAACTTCTTCAGCTCTACTTTAACCAATATGGCGACATATGGGTTCATCTTTCTTAGTTTTTGTTTGACAGGTTTAACTCCAAGAGCTATAGATAAGTGATGCATGATTAGATCTGGATCTACCCCTGGCATATTTGTATAAGACCAAGCAAAACTTATTTTCTTTTCCTTGAATAATTTGATGAAATCAAGCCTTTCTTGTTTCGTTAGTGATTCTGCTAGGTGTATGATTTGTGTTGTTGCTTCAGTGTCAATATTGATTGATTGAGTTGGTTCAATCAAAATTGGTGATCTCTACTGATAATGTTTAGGAAGAGTGTCAAGTCTCTCATCTTCAGGCACCTCAAAGAGGTTTTCACCATCAGATACGGCCTTTGTTTTTACTTTTTTATGATCTAACACTGCCATTAAATGGTTTTCACTATTAGACTGATTTTTTATTTTGCTTTTGTGACTAAGAGGCTTGGCACTCTCCTGGTTGAGAACTTTGTTATGAGCGTCATTGGTGGAAATTTTTTTTGGGTTTACAGAACAAAGGTATTGGATAATAGTGTTATTATGGCAAGTTGTTCGGGTCGTTCCTAGTCTATGAGTTCAGGATGTATGAGGGGTAAGGAATCATTTTGCGGGTTAAGGTCCACAACAGTGAGAATCATGATGGATACGTTGTCAAAATTAGTGTTATTTAGGCCAAAGTCTATGATGATATCCTCTTCAGAATCTATTTTGCTCGAAACCTGATCATCCTCACTGGAAACATTGATATGTTGTGATCCAACTTCAACTAGTCTAGCCCCCATGTTTTGTCCATCATAGGGTATGGGTGTATATGTGTAGATTGTATCTACCTCAATTTACTCAGTAACATTGAAGAAGTATCCCATTCATATTCTTTTGAGTCTATCTCAGAATCACTTTCCAAGGCTATACCACTGTATCTGACAGGAATATTGTAAGGCGAGAAGAGTTCACTGATAATTGATATAAGTTGTGTGGCTTGTATTGATTCAGGTTCTATACTTGCTTGTACTCTTTGGATTTGTTCATAAACAGACTCCTCCTATTGAATGGCAAGTTCTTCTTGTTGTGGTTTAGATTCATCTTCTCATTGTGTTCTAACTGTTCCTTTTGTGACTGATTCCGTACTGGCTTGAACAGATTTTGTTATTGTTTGCATGTGATGTAATTGTTTATAAGAAGCTTCCTCTCTTTGAATAGCAAGTTCCTCTTGTTTCTTTTCAGACTCTTCATATTTTTGTTCTTTGCTTATCTTTGCAGCTGCTTGATGTAGTGCTTCTTGCTATGATTCCTCTTGGTATGTGACCTATGTTTTCCATCGGGGGTTTTGATGATGATCTTGTTTTTATACAGGTTGAATATGTTGGTCATACCCAAGTCCAGATTTATCTTTAGTAAATTATGAATGGGGTTGAATGGGTTTTGTGATGCCTTCTTGATGCTTGCCAAGCAGACCCATTCCTTGATATCCCATCCATTGCATGATTTTAAATCATTTGTCATACTATTATGTCAGAATAGTGATGTTAAGAGTTGTTGCTCTAATTTCTTCTTCATCTTTGTGGAGACAACTCAAAACATCTTTGTCTTTTGTTCCATTTGCTAGTGTTCTTGCTTGAATGAACATACCATCAAAAATTTTGATTGGTTGTGAATATTGTTGTTTGGAAGTTGATGGTTGTCCATGAGGCCTTGGTGAAATTGACATTTTTGATAGACATAGGGATTCAAAGGGTATTCCCCCATGCCCTTGTCTTTTAACTTCATACCTTTCTCAAAATCTATAGATAGAGCTTTGAGTTGATCCTTTTTGTTTGCTAATGTGGAAGCGGGAGCTTCCCTGTTATGGGGTACAAGAACATTCTAAACTTCTTTGAGATTATTGCAATATTGGAAAGGATTAGTGTCTTCTATGATAGTAATTTCTCGTTCATCATATGGAAATTTTAGGCTCTGATGATATGTGGATGACACCACTTGCATTTCATGGATCCAAGGTCGACCCAAAAGTATGTTGTAAAACAAGTCCATGTCCAAGACTTGACATAGAGTATCTTTCTGAACTGGCCCTACTTGAATGGGTAATACCACAAGCCCTTTTGACGATCTTTCCTCATCATCATATGCCTTGATTGTTATCTTTTTCTTAGGATCAATGGTTGTTTTTGAGAAACCCAATGCACAGATAAGATTTAGAGTGCAAATATTTAGACTAGCTCCTCCATCTATTAGTACTCTTTTCACTCAATGTTTGTAGACTAGTACTTTGATATGGAGTGGGGTATTATATGGATGATTAAGAGATACATTATCATGCTCTTAAAAATGATAGATTGTGAGGCACATTTAAATGTCCCACCATGGCTTGGAATTGGTTAACATCCAAGTCATTTGGAACTGTAGTGTCCATGATAACCTTTTCCAGAATATCCTTGCGTGCGGGTGAGATATTGAGAAGTTCTAATATGGATATGTAAGCAGGTGTCTTCTTTAATTGGTCTACCAAGTTGTATTGAATGTTTGGAGTTGTTGCTGCTTTAGATGTGCTCCCATTCAAGACATATTTTTGTGCTCGTGTAGTCACATTGACCGGGACATGCTCTTGTTTATTTTTTATTGTAATGATGTTAATCTGATTGTTAGATGTTGATATGTGATTGATAACATTGTTTTATACATGATTGATATGGACTCCTTTGTTTTTTGAGGATGATGATGCACCTTTTTCATAATTTGGAAGTGGATTCTTAAAGGCTTCATGATCATCGTCGGTCTTATGACCATCTACCGTTATGTCACCATTATTGATTAAATCTTGCACCAAGTTCCTCAACCTTAGGCAATCATTTATGCGATGCCCTTTGTTTCTATGATATTCACAAT
Source organism: Cryptomeria japonica (assembly GCF_030272615.1). Taxonomy (NCBI): domain Eukaryota; kingdom Viridiplantae; phylum Streptophyta; class Pinopsida; order Cupressales; family Cupressaceae; genus Cryptomeria; species Cryptomeria japonica. Next base: position 723,206,081 of record NC_081413.1, on the reverse strand, counting down.
AGTGTGCATCATTTCATCATGGTGGTTTGACTTGAGGCTCAAAATCCCTTGTGTTTGGCAATGTGATGAGTTTATTTGCCAATAGTTCTCGAAAAGCGGATTTAAGGGTTTGTCCTAAAGGTAGGTACTTACATCGATATGGTGTTGGTTTTGGGTTAGCATTATTGTTATTCCCTTGGTTGATGCTTCCTTGATTGCTTGTTCCTGGATTGTTGGTTCTTTGATTGTTATTCCTTTGAGCATTGGTTGGTAGAGTAATGCCAGATAAGTTCAACACGGGTTGTTTTGGTTTAACATTGTCCACTACACCATCATTAACAACATTCTTATTTCTTGTCAAAAATTTGGACTTTCTTGAGTTGTTATAGTAATTATTATTATATAGGTGTTGTTTGATGAGATAATACCCTCTTTAGAGAACTCCAAAGTTCCTTTCTTGATTGAGGCTTCTTCCACTTGATTGTCTTTCTTGATTAACTTTTGGAAAGTAGGTAGACATTGTATTTTGAGTTGATAAGTCATTTCATCATTCAAATTGTCTATAAATTTTTTCATTTTTTTCCTTCTCAAGCACATCACATGGGTACCTTGAGACCATGCGCCTCCATCTTTGTAAGAACACCATGAAGGTTTCATTGTTCTTTTGTTTTGTATTGGATATGTCTATCATGGTGACCTCGTTTTGGATATTGTAGGAGTATTGTGAAATTAATTTCTTAACTAACTCATCAAATGACCTAATAGGAGGTGTGAGTCTTGAAAGCCACTCCATTGTTTATCCTCCTAGACTTCTTGGGAATAGCCTCATCATGTAAGTTTCACTGTGGGCAAACTCCAACCTCATAGTGAAAAATTCCTTAACGTGATCACGAGGATAACTTATATCAAAAGGGCACCATGTTTAAACTTAACGTGATCCAAGTTTTGTGGGAAGGGCACCATGTTTAAACTTATATCAAAAGGATAAGGACAAATGTCCTCCAAAGAGTACCTTGTCGTGGACCCTTGTTGCATATCATGCATCTATTGTTGGAGTACTTGAAGTTGTTGTGTGATGTTAGCTAAGGGACCATTTTCTTTGTTGAACTTTTGATGATGGGCATCCCCTTGATCACTAATGTTGTCATGCTTGTAGGTATCGTCTCAGTTGCGGGTGTTGTCTTGATCATGGGTGTCATCTCCTCCTAAGTGTTCTTGATTTTGCATATTGAATGTGTAGGTCCTTTCCCTTGTTCTTGGGATTCTTTCATTGGTATTCCTTGAATTCTCCATGTCAAAATCCTCAGGAATGTTGACTCCTTTACTATTTATCATGATGAGGTATTTTTGTTTGTCTGATTCTATAAGCCTTTCCATTAGTTTTTGGAAGGTGGCACTTTCTTGGCATTATTGGATGAGCTCCTCGGTGATCTCCTCTTCCCCCATATGTGTGTATTCTTCAAAAGGACTAGACTCCCTATGACTCATGCTTGATTCTGGTTGTAGATCATTTTCTTTGTTTTTTTGAGATCAAGTGACATTGGGAATCAATATACTTCTAAAGAAGTGAATTCTTCTTCTCCTAGCAGGGTTCTTGGTGGAGTTGGTGGTTTGGGTTGAGATTCGTTGTAAGTGATGCAAATTTTTGGAAAGAAAGCAAGATTGATCTTTCCTCCTTTGTTGAGACGTTGGCTAAATGTTGATTTTGATGAATAATGGTGAACAACAGATACCCCAACCGGTACTGAGAGGGGGGGTGTAAATCAGTACAGGTACAAACTCTCTTAACAACTTATCTAGCTAAAGAAAAACCAACTGGTTATCACCATTACTGAACTTAACCATGGGGATACCGGTTAAAAATAGTAAGACACCAGACACCATAAACTGATAGGTCTAAATACTTCAAATACGATCAATTATGCAACATCAACTTCACCCATAAACATATGCATGTGGTATACTAAAAATACCATAACCTATTAACCCTGCATGCATAATATTTCAACCAAATACTTCATAAACATCACATAAAAAATGCATAACACATAACACATAGATTTTTCACGTGGAAACCCAAATGGGAAAAACCACAGTGGGGATGAATACCCACAAGCTTGTTTTGAACTCTTTTGAAGCTTGCCCTGTTAGGAGCCTAGTCTGGTTAAAGACTTTACAAAAAGGTTCTGCTAGGAACTAATCATATTAAAGATCACCCAGTTAAGGGATGGCTATATACCCTGTTAAAGGTTGAAACCCTGTTAAAGGTTACCTCGCTAGAGGATTTAAAGAGCTCAATGATCTTGAGTCACCTGGTTACAGGTTTTACAATAAGCCTGTTAAAGCTACTCGGTAAAGGGATTTTCCATCTGTTGAAATGATTAGAAGACGACAAGAAAAACTATGATCTGATAACAACACTACATGCCAAGGCAAATCCTTTTCATATCCTCTACTCTGCAATCACACTCTACAGTTTCCCTCTTAATGGTCTGGCAAGTATCAAGTATCTCTTCACTCAGATACATACACACAACATTTTCTAACAACTTTTCAATAACAAGAATCATTGACATTATAGACAACAGATAGGTTGGTAACATAAACCCTAAACCCTAAGCATCTTAGGTTTACAACACAGGCGGTCCAATCCTGACCATCCAAACATATTGCATAGAGCATTACAATTTCAAACATATCACAAGACAATCTGCATCATTCATTCATCACCACACATGGGAATTAGTAACCCATCATGCTCTCTTCTCATACCACTAAGAAGAATGATCATTCCTGAGGTAGACTTCAAATGCGGTCGATCTTCTTATGCCTCAATCCTTCACGTGCACAAAGCTGATATGGCACCTCGATCACATCTCTTAGCTAACTCATCATAGAGTATCATCAGTTCATCACACAAGGATCACCAAATTGATAACCATAGAGTTGAGACTACCAATCGGTAATCACACTTAGTGAAACCCCAACACCGGTTCATTGAATCTCCTCATGCCTCTTCATACCGGTTCACCAACTTCTTCCAATCTGCACATCGGTTAACTTACACTTATTTGACATCAATGACAACATACATTATCATCATATCAACATGTCGGTTCATCATATGCCAATGATATCCAATAATATCTCCCTTTGGCATTGATGGCAATACTCAGTGTAGTATTGCAACTGAAAACCTCATAGACTAGTGTATTTGCATTATTAGATATCTTCTCCTCCATACATTAGATATATTATATCTTCTCCCCCTTTGAAAACAATGCCAAAGTGGAGGCATAATCTTCCAAAATCTACTATGCTGCTCCCCCTAAGGAGTAGCTTCCATCAACACATCAATCCTGAAAGATTTGACACTATAGTACTTGACTGATGCAGAGCACACAACCTTAGTTGACTTCATGAAGGGGTAGAACCCCTAATTCACCTCTCAATAGGTAAATGTAGTCTTTGGTAAGGGCTTAGTGAATATATCTGCTAGTTGCTCCTTACTGGAAACATGTTGTAATACAACCTCCTTATTCTGAACTTTCTCTCTCAAGAAATGATATTTAAGCTCAATGTGCTTGGTTCTAGCATGCAATACCGGATTCTTGGAAATGTTTATTTCACTTTTGTGTTATCACAAAATATGTTCACCGGTTCAGATAACCTTGAAACCTTCCAATACATGCTTCATCCAAATTGCTTGAGTGCAATTCATAAATGTTGCCACATATTTTGCTTTAGCTGTAGATTGAGAAGTACAGCTCTACTTCTTGCTTGTCCACGATACTAATCTTCCACCAAGAAAGAACGCTCCACTGGTTGTGCTCTTCCGGTCGTCCACATTACCTGCCCAATTGGCATCGATATATACTTTGAGATTATAGTCACCATTATATGGATACCACAATCCATAATCAACTATTCCTTTTCGATATCTAAGAATCCTCTTCACAACTACCAAGTGGAATTCTCTTAGACATTTATGAAAATGAGCTACTATGCCCACTGCATGAGCAATATCTGGTCTACTGTGCACCACATAGTGCAGTTTACCGATCATTGACTAATACTCTTTTTCATTCACTAGTGCTGAATCATCTTCCTTGGTCAGTTTACAGCCAATCACCATCGGTGTACCAACCGGTTTGCTTTCCTCCATGCCAAAAGTCTTCAATACCTCTTTGACATACTTGGACTAGGTAATAAAGATAGCCTCTTTCATTTCCTGAATCTGTAAACCAATGAAGAATTTTATCTTTCCTATTAAAGACATCTCAAATTCTTTCTTCATTTCATCTACAAACGCATGACTCATTTTATCATTTCCTCCAAAGATTATGTCATCCACAAACACTTCACAGATCAGAATCTGATCACCTTCTGATTTCAAGTAGATGTTGCTATCTTCACTTGTTCTTTGAAATCCAATCTTCACAAGATGAGAGTGTAGTCTTTCATACCATGCCATAGGTGCCTGTTTCTATCCATACAGGGCTTTGTGTAATGTACACACCAAAACACTATCTTTTGATAAGGCAAACCCTTCTGGTTGCTCTATAGGCACTTCTTCTTCTAGGATTCCATTCAGAAAAGAAGACTTCACATCCATCTAATAGACCTTAAATCCCTTAAATGCTACAAATGCAAGTAGCATTCAAACACCTTCTAGTCTAGCCACAGGAGAAAAGGTTTCTCCATAATCTTCTCCCTCCTCTTGAGCGTATCCCTTACATACAAGCCTAGCCTTGTTCTTGACAATTGTGCCTTCTTCATTCAACTTGTTCCTGAAGACCCATTTGGTACCTATGACATTTTTATGTCTCGGTCTAGGCACCAAAGACCATGTTGCATTCTTTTCTATCTGATATAGCTCCTCTTCCATTGCTTTAATCTAGTCTTCATCTTCAAGAGCTTCTCTGGAAGTCTTGGGTTCAAATTCAAAAATCATGTAGGAGTTCTCCTTCACTTTTCTTCTTGTGATTATCCCTACATCTTTATCTCCTATGATTTGCTTTGGATCATGGTGTAGTTTCACATATCTGGGAATGACTCTATCCTGATCTACTAGCTTTTCTTCTTCTTCTTCACTAACCTCTTCTTCTTCTCTTACTGCGGCTTCTACCAGTACAGGAACACTAAGATCTTAAGAAGTTTCTTTCTTAACTAGTTCCTAGAAGGCAATACCCGGTTCATCTTCTACTTCTTCACTACATGTTACCTCAGGTTCCTTAGGGGATTCATCAACCCTGACATTGATACTTTCGACAATTTTTTGAGTTCTATTATTGTAACACTTGAGAGCTTTGCTCTTAGTGGAATATCCCAGAAATATTCCTTCATCACATTTTGCATCAAATTTGCTCAAATGCTCACCTCTCTTGATATAGCACTTACTACCAAACACTTTAAAGTAACTCATAGTGGGAGTTTTCCCAGTCCAATAATCATAAGGGGTTTTATATTTGCCTTTCTTGATAAGTACCTGGTTCATAGTATAGACTGCAGTGCTCACCACTTCTCTCCAAAAAGTGTGAGCAACCTTTCCTTGGATCAGCATTGTTCTAGCTACTTCAACTATAGTCTTGTTATTTCTTTCTGCTACACCATTCTATTGTGGTGTCCTTGGGGCAGACAACTATCTCTTGATATCATTATCTTCATAGTACTTATTGAATTCATCAGAAGTGAATTCTCCTCCTTGATCAGTTCTCAGACACTTAAAATTTTTACCACTTTCTTTCTCTACTAATGCTCTGAAAGCTTTGAACTTTCCAAATGCTTCAGACTTGTCTTTCAAGAATGTGACCCACATCATTCTTGAGCAATCATCAGTAAGAATCATAAAATACCTATCTTTGTGAATACTTCTAGTTTTCATAGGACCACACAAATCAGTATGCATAAGGTTAAGTAAATTTTCTGCTGAGAAAGACTTACCTTTAAAAGTTGAGGAAGACATCTTCCCAAGTTGACATTCTTTGCACAAAGAATTCTCAGGTTTGTCCAGCAATGGTAATCCTCTTATAGCCTTGATCTTACCAACTTTAACAATGTTGTCAAAGTTCATATGACAGAGTCTCCTATGCCATATCCAACTATCATCAAACTTAGCCATTAGACACGGACTTATCTTGGCATTCAACTGAAATAATTTACATCTTGTCTACTTACCAGTCGCAATAACTTTACCACTCTTCCCAATTATACTGCAAATTCCACCTTTGAATTCTAGAATTAATCCTTTATCATTCAGCTAAGAAACACTCAACAGGTTATGCTTAAGACCTTCTACCCAGTAGACATCATCTACACTTCTCTTTCCATTCAGTGAGATGGATCCTTTACCTTTTACCAAGCATAGTGAATCGTTGCCAAATCTGACAACACCTCCATCATCTTCCTCCAGAGACAGAAAATTTCTCCGGTCGCCAGTCATGTGGTGAGAACAACCACTATTAATTGTCCACTCATTGGATTTGTCAATGCGAGAGACAAGAGCTTTCTTGTCGGACACTTCTTCCTTTACTAATACAAACACTATGTCTTCATTTTCTTCATCTTCTGATTCTTCATTAGTGACACCTTCATCCACAACAACTAGACAATTTCTTCTGTTTCCTCCTTTATACTTTCTGAACCTCTCTGGTTTATCCTTATTGTCATTGTTAGGGCAATTTATAGCTATATGTCCTATCTTATTGTAGGTAAAACATTTCAAAGGAAGATTACCTCTATATTTTCTAGTTCCCTTCAGAAGTCTTTTAGCAAGAAGAGCTTCAAATTCCATCAGAATCTCTTCATCATCCATATCTTTGCATTGTCTATATTCATAACTGGTACTAGTTTCTTTTCCTTTTCTGGATGGTATAGTAGATGCTTTAAAGGTTGACTCAGTCTTTTGAACACTACCATCATATCTATTCAACTCATATGCAGTTAATTTTGTAATAATAGAATCTAAGGATACCTTGGTCTTATCAATAGACCTTAGTTCCTGGATAGCAGGAACTCTGATTGCATAGATCGGTAATAATGATCTAAGGACTTTACTAACAACAGTGGTATCATCAATAGTTCCACCAGTGCTTTTGATATCACCAACCACAGTCTTAATCCTAATGCCATACTGTTGAATGGTTTCACCTTCAACCATCCTCATATCCTCAAATTTACCTCTAAGGCTTTCTTCCTTAGCTTGCTTTACATGCTCATCACCACCATAGATGTTTTCCAGTGTATCCCATACATCCTTATGTGTGTCCTTGTCTTGAACATCAATAAACTCAATGTCTAACAAGTTGATGATAAGGGATTCCATGACTTGCCCATTTTCCTGGATTTCTCTCTTTTGATCATCAGTGAAAGTGCCAGTGGGAGTCACAAATGCATTCTCAACATAGCTCCAATGTTGAGCACCCATACTCTTGATGTAAATCTTCATTTTGTCCTTCCATATCTTAAATTTATCTCTATTGAACTTAGGACCTTCCCTCTTCATCATTACAGTAGGATCTTTTGCCTCAAGCGGTTAAGCTTATATCATCGAGGACCTGGAGGCACTATGATACCAATTGATGAATAATGATGAACAACAGACACCCCAACTGGTACTGAGAGGGGGGGGTGAATCAGTATAGGTAAAAAATCTCTTAACAACTTATCTAGCTAAAGTAAAACCAACTGGTTATCACCATTATTGAAATTAACCATGGGGATATCGGTTAAACACAGTAAGACACTAGACACCATAAACTGATAGGTCTGAATACTTCAAATACGATCAATTATGCAACATCAACTTCACCCATAAAAATATGCATGCGGTATACTAAAAATACCATAACCTATTAACATTGCATGCATAATCTTTCAACCAAATACTTCATAAACATCACATGAAAAATGCATAACACATAACACACAGATTTTTCACTTGGAAACCCAAATGGGAAAAACCACGGTGGGGATGAATACCCACAAGCTTGTTTTGAACTCTTTTGAAGCTCGCCCTGTTAGGAGCCTATTATAGTTAAAGACTTTACAAAAAGGTTCTACTAGAAACCGATCCTGTTAGAGATCACTCGGTTAAGGGATGGCTATATACCCTATTAAAGGTTACCTCGCTAGAGGATTTAAAGAACTCAATGATCTTGAGTCACCTGGTTACATGTTTTACAATAAGCCTGTTAAAGCTACCTGGTAAAGGGATTTTCCATCTATTGAAATGATTAGAAGACAACAGGAAAAACTATGATCTGATAACAACAATACATGCCAAGGCAAATCCTTTTCATATCCCTTACTCTGCACTCACACTCTATAGTTTCCCTCTTACTGGTCTTGCAAGTATCAAGTATCTCTTCACTCAGATACATACACACAACATTTGCCAACAAATTTTCAATAATAAACATCATCGACCTTATAGACAATAGATAGGTCGTTAACATAAAACCTAAACCCTAACCATCTTAGGTTTACAACACAGGCGGTCCAACCCTGACCATCCAAACATATTGCATAGAGCATTACAATTTCAAATAGAGCACAAGACAATCTGCATCGTTGATTCATCACCGCACATGGGAATCAGTAACCCATCACGCTCTCTTCTCATACCACTAAGAAGAATGATCATTCCCGAGGTAGACTTCAAATGTGTTCGATCTTCTTATGCCTCAATCCTTCATGCGCACAAAGATGACATGGCACCTTGATCACATCTCTTAGCTAACTCATCATAGAGTATCATTGGTTCATCACACAAGCTGGATCACCAAACTGATAACCATAGAGCTGAGACTACCAACCGGTAATCACACTTAGTGAAACCTCGACATCAGTTCATTGAATCGCCTCATGCCTCTTCATACCGACTCAACAACTTCTTCCAATCTACACATCGGTTCACTTACACTTATTTGACATCAATGACAACATACATTATTATCATATCAACATGCCGGTTCATCATATGCCAATGATATCCAATAGATTTCTGAGTGAAAGCCCTACTTCTCAAAGGCTCTTCATCAAACTTGTTGGTTTTTCCTTGAAGATATAATCACATGTGACGCAGGAAGAACGATGTGATACAAAAATTTGATGGTTAATGTAGAGAAAATTTTTCCTCTTGATAAGTGCTCTAGGACTAGGTTGTCTCCTTTTCAAATAAGTTTTCAAACAAGGATGCTTCTTCTTGATATGCTAAAGGGTGTTCATGCGAGTGATCAAAGTTTCAATTGAGAGATTGGTTGGATGAATATTTTGTTTTGATTTCTAAGTCCACTCAGTCGAATAGAGGGTTTGATATGCCTCTATTGATATGACCAAGTATGTCAAATGTTATGATAATAGCTTCCCAATATTGGAAAATAAGTTGATTTGACCAACTTAGAAAGCTAACTTGGTATGTTGATGTTTGGAACAAGTTGTCTTGAAACTTGTGATCACTAACTGATATTGTGTTGATACAATTTTTGCCATCTACGTTGGATTTGACAAAAGATCCAAAAGGGTATATCTGTAACTGGTGATGAAATTTTTGAAAAGTTAATAGATTGCTCTTTGTTTTGGATAGTTTTGGTTATGCACTAAAGGATGACTCCAAAGTGCTAAAAGGTTAATCAGATGCACTATAATGCCCCTGGAATGCACTATTTAGTTTTGTTTGACAATAATGATGTCGTTTTGCAATGCACTAATCTGGTCTGCTTAAGCGCTAAAAATTGGTTGGTATGTGTTATTTGATGATGGATATGCACTACTCTGATGTTCTGATGTGCTATTCTGATCTTCACAAGCACTATCTGGTTTTTGTCTCTTAGTTGCAAATGTTGTTTTTCACTATGCGCTAATATGATCTGTTGACGTGCCAAAGTGTGGCTTGTATGCACTATTGAATGATTGATATGCACTATACTGATGTTTTGATGCGCTATTCTGGATGCCTAATGTGCTAAACTATCTTGATTTTCTTAGTTTGATGATTTTGTAAATTTTTTGAAACAATCTCTATGTTTTTAATGGATGATCCTCTAAAAGATGATTTGAAAACACAATAGATAGAAGCAATAACAGTTTGTCTATGCTAAACATATAGTGTATTTTCAATAGGATCTTTTCAAATCCTTGTTTGTTTTCACGGGTTTGCACAAGAAATATGTTGGCATTTGCATGAAGATTGCATTAATGATATGTTATGTTGTTATTGATGTCAATTGAACCAGTAGTGATATTGTTGATATTGTTGTAATATTGTTACTGTAACCGGTAAGAAGAATTTGTGAGGAGAGTCGGTAAATGGTGTAAATCTTATCTATTGTTGTAACCGGTAAACCCTACCTATTGTTTTTTATAAACCCTAACTGATTAAGTTTGGTGAATTGGTTATATTGGTTTATGATATGATAATGAGCGTTAATGATGATGACACACATGATTATTGTATGAAGACAATTTCAAGAGATTTAGGTGAGTTGTTGTAATGGTTTTTTTGTCTAGGGAATGAGCAAATGTATTGCATCTAATGAAAAGTGCATGATGAGTTACTAAGTTCAATGAAGTTGTGATCAAGGAGCGGTCAAGGTTTTCTTGATTGATGTGCAAAGATTGCTATGTAATCCAATGGCCATACTTGAACTGAATTTGTTTGTAATCTCGATGAGAGTTAGGTTTTTGTTGTGTTACCGACTTGATTGATTTGTGTTTAAGGTTGATGAAGTTGTTTAGTTTAAGGAGAGTTGGCAAAGAGATAGACATAGTTTATTCGAGTGTGTGGTTGCCGAACCAGATGATGTATCTACAGTTTGAGTAAAGGCATATAGGAGCATCAAATGGATCTGATCAAGCAAGTGTAGTGCTATTTAGACAGATCAGAAAACTCACGTTGTTTTCTAATAATTACAACAAAATTGAAATCCCCTAATCGGGTAATCTCTAACAAGCTTGGTACTATTCAAAACCTCTAACAAGGTAGTCCATTAGATTGGATTTTCAAATCCTCTACTGAGGTTACTCCTTACAGGGTATTGCTTCTAACAAGGCATTTGTAGTCAATCCCTTAACCAAGTGATTCCTAACAAGATCAGTTCTTAACAGGACTTTTTGTAAAGCTTTAACAGGCTAGGCTCCTAACAAGACGAACTTCAAAAGAGTTTAAATATTATCTTGTGAGTCTCATCTCACCATGGGTTTTACCTATTTGGGTTTCCACGTCAAAAATATTTGTGTCAAGTGGTGAATGTTTTTGTGATTATGTTTTCATGGTTGATTTACTTAACTACTTAACTATTTCTGATAAGTCATGATAACCGGAAGTAGTGAAGATATGAATAAGTTGTTTACTGTTAAATTGTTGTAACAGACAACCGGTTTTATCTTATGAGTTTTTATCTTGACAGAGCTATTATTCTAAGTTTACTTTGAGAGATTGATTGGTGAAGTTAAATATCAGTTTTTCTATCTACTGATTCACCCCCCCTATCTCAGTAGTTGACCAAATACTTATTCTTTCATCATACCATCAATTGGTATCAGAGAGTTACATGCCCTCTAAGGTCTAAGCCTAAAATCTTGAGGTAAAGATCTGTTGATCATGATGAAGAAGGAAGGTTCGAAGTTTAATAGAGAGAACTACAGGATATGGAGTGATAGAATGAAAATTTATATCAGGAGTTTCAGAAGTCAGTATTGGGAACATGTTGTTAGGACCCAGAGGCAACTGAGAGGGGGGGGGGGGGTGAATCAGTTGTCAGTTAATTTCAACCCAAACATAACTTAATCAAACTTGATACTTAATATCGATAAACCAAACTTAATGCCGGTTGACAGATTAGCAGTTAATATTAATACCGGTGAAACTCAATGCATATAATAGAAAGAGAAACAACATCCACAACACATAACACAAATATTTGTATGTGGAAAACCTGTAAGGGGAAAAACCATGGTGGGAAACCTTACCCACAATTAGATGATACTACTATAGATAGTATGTGTATACAAATGGGGTTTTTCACATGCAAAAAGGCCAACCACCTAGAGCTCACTGCTCAATCACAAAATAGGAGTCACACTAACTATAATTGGATGATTAAATCCAATGATAATGTACTGCTCAAAGTAGCATCTCCAATGCTAGATTCCTTACCGGTTAAGCTCTAATAATATCCTTCTCTATGGTATTCTCATATGATCTTCAATATTCGCACATACCATGTTACAATGTCATAACCTTACATACCACATATGTCATCTCATAATTGAGATCTTACATATATACCAAAACCTAAGACCAAATGTGTAGGTCGGATAATAAAGAATATTAAAATTAAATCAATTACAGATAAGTCAAGATGTGATGCATCATGTCAGCTCAATGCAATTATAACAATATCCAATTGATTAAATCATCTCCATAACATGTTGTGTTGATCTGGAATAGATAATGCATGCCAGTCCATAACCTAGACCAATTTGCCGATAACAGCAAATATGTCAACCCGATTAGACCAATAACCAAAATACCAAAGCCAAGTGTCCAAACCATGTCTTCGACATAACCAAGTGACCTCTAGATGATAATAAGTCATCCTCAGTGTCGGTGAGCAATATAACCTGTCGGTGAACAATATACCCGTGACTGTGCATAAGTCACTGAAATTGCCGGTGAACATAACCAAAGATCTCCAGAAGGATAAGTGTTGATAAGTGTTGACATCGATGACAAAACCAATGCAAAACATCCATAATACCAACAATCTCCCCCTTTGGCATTGATGGCAACACAAGATGGAAAAACATCTAAGTGCCAAAACAGAATGCCAAAAAACCAAAAACCAACAATCTCTGGAATAGATCAATACCAGAAACCAAAATACAAATGCAGAGAGTATATATTAATCCCCCAATAAGTAATCTCTCTGCCCAAAGGATAATGTTCATTTTTCCATAGATATCTCTCCCCCTTTGACATCAAATGCCAAAGCAATATAAATACCAGATAAAACCAATTCATAGAACCAATTATAATAACCAATTGTTATAACCAACTACTCCCCCTAAGAAGTATCTCTCCTTCATCAAAGCCAGGAAAAAGGTTTCTTTGTTAATTCTATCGATTTGATGCCAATCATCAGATATCTAGGTCTCTACTGGTGAGGGTATAACCCCAAGCTTCTCTCTGAGATATTCAAATGTTTCCTTAGTGATAGGGAGGACCCTAGATTGCTTGAGTCAGCTTGACTCACACCAAGGCCGTTTTCCTAGCCTAACCTGGGAATGCTCCTCTCTATTCCCCTAATCCACTCTAGGTCCTCACTACCGAGGTTTGATACTCTTCTCTTTGTGAATTCACTTGCATAAATCCACCAACCCACTAATCCATCGGATCTCACCAGACACCTTGCAGGGTTTTCTCTACCATGGGTTATACCTACAACTTCTGCTAAGTTTTTTTCCTCCTCATGCTTGGATCTTCTCTCCCTTTGATCCCATCTTCCCCTAGTCTGAGGCTAATAGCCTAGACTCCAGTCTACCTTGCAAGTGATTCCTCTTGGTCATTGATACCTAGTCGAGCTATCATCAAACTCACCTAGGGCCAGTCTGCTGAAATGGTTGACACCATTCCCTAGTCTACTACATATAGAACTCTACTATACATGGCTGGCTCTTCTTGATAACCTCCAATGGTCATGTGGATCCCATGATGGAGAGTCGAAAAAAAGACATGTTCACAAATGTGAAACACAAACAGAAAACAAGAGCACAAAAGGCTTTATTTACAGAGCCGAGCTTGGCACGAATGCAACTTGGAATTCAAAAAACAAGGAAAAACCACATTTATCCTATCTACATTAGCACTCAAGGATTTAAGACATGTTTACAATTTACAAACATAAATTGAACTATGTGAAAAAGAAACCAGAAAATGGTCATCAAATTGTTATTCAAAAGATGTTCTTTGTTCCACCTATCCAACCTCCTTCTAACCTCTTTACAAAATGCCCATTGGGTCTTTTATACCCTCTATGACATGTCATGAAACATCCCTAACAGACAAGATCAAACTCGACACAATTTGGTTTCTGACTATAACTAATTTTGAATTTCTATCGGGTCATTGGAGTAGTGTCAAAACACTCATTTCGATGACCGATGACAATTTACAAAGTGTGCACCTACTTATAAGGTTATCGGTGTTGCGTCAAAACACTCCAGCCAATATCCGATGGCGTGCTCCCAACATCATGATGTTCTATCGGGTTATTGGTGTAGCCCTAAACATGTTAGCCTGATAGCCAATGGTGCGCTCCGAACTCACTCCACTTGCTCCAAACCGCATGCTTTCCCATCGGGTTATCAGGTTAGCATCAAACATGTTATACCGATAGCCGATGGTGCGCTCCAAACCGTATGCCTTTTCCATCGGGTTATTGGGTTAGCATCAAACATGTTATACTGATACCTGATGGATCCACTTTGACTCGCTCCAACCATTGGTGACTTCATCGGGTTATCGGGGTAGGTAGAAAACACTCCCCCCGATAGTTGATGGAACCTCATCAAGTTATCGGGATAAGTATAGCCGATACATGAAATTTACAAAAGAAGACAAAAATGCACTCCAAGCTCCACACAGAAAACCTAATGGACTAGAACTAGTCCTTATGCCAAAATTGCCAAAATTGGAAAGGGTATTTTCTCACCCTTAGGTGCCTCGCACTTTGTAAACTGTCATCAGTCATTGGAGTGAGTGTTTTGATTCTATTCCAATGACCCAATGGAAATTCAAAATCAGTTGTAGTCAGAAACCAAATTGTGTCGAGTTCGATCTTGTCCGTTAGGGATTGTTTCATGACATGTCATAGAGGCTATAAAAGACCCAATGGGCATTTTGTAAAGAGGTTAGAAGGAGGTTGGATAGGTGGAAAAAATAACATCTTTTGAATAACAATTTGAAGACCGTTTCCTGTTTTCTTTTTCGAAGAGTTCAATTTATGTTTGTAAATTATAAACATGGCTTAAATCCTTGAGTGCTAATGTAGATAGGATAAATGTGGTTCTTCCCTATTTTCTGAATTCCAAGTTGCATTCATGCCAAGCTTGGCTTTGTAAATAAAGTCACCTTTTGTGTTTTTGTTTTATGTTTGTGTTTCACATTTGTGAACATGGCTCTGTCTTGAGTCTCCATCGTGGGATCCGCACAACCATTGGAGGTTGTCAACAAGAGACAGCCATGTACAGTAGTATTCTATACGTAGCAGACCAAGGAATGACATCAACTGTTTTAGCAGACTGGCCCTAGGCAAGCTTGATGATAGCCCGGCTAGGTATCAGTGACCAAGGGGAATCACTTGCAAGGTAGACTGGAGTCTAGGCTGTTAGCCTTAGACCAGAGGAAGATGGGATCAAAGGGAGTGAAGATCCAAGCATGAGGAGGAAAAAAACTTAGTAGAAGTTGTAGATATAGTCCATGGTAGAGCAAATCCTATAAGGTGTCCAGTGTAGAGAAAACTCTGCTCGCTCCAAACCGCATGCTTTCCCATCGGGTTATCGGGTTAGCATCAAACATGTTACACCGATAGATGATGATGTGCTCCAAACCGTATGCCTTTTCCATTGGGTTAACGGGTTAGCATCAAACATGTTATATTGATACCCGATGGCTCCACTTTGAATCGCTCCAATCGCTGGTGACTTCATCGGGTTATCAGGGTAGGTAGAAAATACTCCCTCTGATAGCTAATGGCACCTCATCGGGTTATCGGGATAAGTATAGCCGATACATGAAATTTGCAAAAGAAGAAAAAAATGCACTCTAAGCTCCAAACAGAAAACCTAATGGACTAGAACCAGTCCTTATGCCAAAATTACCAAAATTAGAAAGGGTATTTGCTCACCCTTAGCTGCCCCTGCACACGAAAAAATCAAGTCCACCCTGGGGGCGGCAAGGCGACATCAATGCCCAGTCTTTTGAAATCAGATTCTGTAACCCAAGTGGCTTCGGCTTTAGGTAAGTTGTGCCACTTGATTAAGTGTTCCATATACACGCCATGCCTCATTTGCTTCTTCACCCTAGAATCTAAAATCTGTTATGCATGTGGTTTAGAAATGAGTGGTACTGGAATATCACTGAGAGTAGTTTCCCCTTCTAGATTCGGTCCATCTGGCACTGCTACGAGAGCCTTAAACTGAACCAAGTCTTCGACATTACACATGGGGGATAATGCCAAATCTGTAGGTAACTCTACCTTATAAGCATTAGAGCCATAATTAGGCAACATTTTGCAAGGACCTATTCTCCTCATCTAAAGCTTACTAGGGACTCCCTTTTGCAATCTTGCCTTGTTCAGATGTACCATAACCATGTCTCCCACTACAAATTGAATGTCTTTTCTCCTCTCATCTACTTTAGCCTTAATCCTCTGCGTAGTGTCGATCAAGGTTCTCTACACTTGTTCATGCACCTCTTTCATAGACTGAGTGAAATCCTCTGCATGTCCACTTCTTCCTTCCAAGCTTCCAAAATCTTGAAATGATTTCAATACCTCACTGCAGTGGACATGCAGTGAGTGAGTTTAATAATCAATTCAATAGCCAGTAGTTCTGTTGGCACTGTCATTATAGGCAAATTCTGCCTGTGGTAGCACTTGATCCCACATATGTCCATATTGTTTTGTCAAGAACCTCAAAAGATTACCTAATACTCGGTTAATGACCTCAGTTTGACCATATGTTTGTGGATGATACATAAAACCAAAAGAAAGGTTAGTTCCCAGTCTTGTCCACAGAGTTTTCCAAAAGTGTCCCATAAACTTCACATCTATATCTGAAACTATATTGAGAGGCAGCCCATGAATTCTTACCACCTCTTTGAAAAATAAATGTGCAAGGTAACTAGCATCATGCATAGTCTTGCATGGAACAAAATGACTCATTTTACTAAATCGGTCAACAATGACAAAAATACTATCCAGGCCAGTCTTGGTTTTTGGCAAACCCATAATAAAATCCATGTTGATGCACTCCCACGGTCTTTGGGGAATTAGTAAAGGTTGGTATAGTCCAGCATTTGAACTAGTACCCTTGGCTTTTTGACACACAATACACTACTCAACATACTTCCTGATATCTTTATGCATTTTCGGCCAATAATAAAATCTTTGCACCAACTCAAGTAATTTATTCAAACCAAAATGTCCACTAAGACTTCCATTATGTTTTTCCTGTATGAGATTTTCCCTCATAGATCCTCTTGGCACACATAACTGAAATCCCTTAAACAAAGGACCACTCTGCAATGTGTAATCTGCATACTGGCTATTGAAATGATTATTAAACTCACTGCATACCTTGTATACCTCATAAAAGCCTTCATCTTCTCTGTAAAGCTCCTTGAAACTCTCCACACCTATGCTTTGCAAATTCACTTCTTGGACAGTGAGAAGTTTTCTACTTAAGGCATCTGCTACCTTGTTCAACTGTCCCTTTTTGTGCTTGATAGTGAAAGTGTATGCCTATAGGTATTCTATCCATTTGATGTGTCTATTGCTCAACTTTTCTTGGGAATCGATAAAACTCAAGGCTCGGTTATCGATAAACACTACAAATTCTTTGGGCAAAAGATAATGCCTCCACTTCCTAAGAGCTTGCACTAAGGCATAAAATTATAAGTCATAGGATGAGTATCTCTTCTTGGCGTCATTCAATTTCTCACTAAAGAATGTTACTGGTCTTCCCTCTTGGTTCAAAATAGCTCCTACTGCTATATGACTAGCATCACAATCTAGGGTAAACAACTTATCAAAACTTGGTAAAACTAGGATGGGTTGGGTAGCTATCCTCTTTTTGAGAAACTCAAACCCCTAGTCGACTTCTTTAGTCCACCTAAACTTAGTTTTTAACACACCCTTAATTGTATCAAAAATAGGAGCACAAATTTCACTAAAAACTCGAACGAACTTCCTATAAAATTGGGCAAGTCCATGAAAACTTCTTACCTCTATAGCAATTTTCGATGTAGGCCAACTCTGTATTGCTTCCTCCTTGCTAGGATCCATTTCCAAAGTGCATACAACAAAACCTAGATAAATGAGTTCTTGTTTCTTGAATTCACATTTTTCAAGATTGATTGCCAACTGTTCCTCATGCAGTTTCCTTAATACAATGTGCAAGTGTTCAAGATGCTCTTCCTTTGTCTTGCTGAATATGAGGATATCATCAAGGTATACCACTACAAATCTACCTATGTAGTCCTTCAACACCTCATTCATCAACCTCATGAAGGTACTAAGGGCATTAGTAAGCCCAAATGGCATAACTAATCACTCATATAACCCCTATGTAGTCTTAAAATTTTTTTTCCATTCATCCCCTTCTTTAATCTGGATTTGGTGATATCCACTCTTTAAATCCAACTTAGTAAAACACTTTGCTTCTCCAAGACAATCCATTAAATCCTCAATTCTGGGGATAGGAAATCTGTATCTTATGGTGATTCTGTTTATTTCCCAAGAATCAGTACATAATCTTCATTTACCTCCTTTTTTGGTTGCTAACACCACTGGTACAGCACATGGGCTTATACTTTTTCTGATTAGACCTTGATCTAGCAGCTCTTGTACTTGTCTTTCTACTTCTTTGTTTTGTTAAGGCATCATCTTATATGCAGCCTTATTAGGCAGTGATGCTCCAGGTATAAAGTCTATATGGTGACTTACTGTTCTAGGAGGAGGTAGCATTGTGGGTGTTCCATCACTCACAATGTTCTTGAATTGTTCTAACAACTGTTGAACCTCTTTAGGTAAACTTTCTTGTTCAGTCTTCTTTTCTTGACTAGGTTTCACTAAGAGAGCATAATGTTCTCCATCTCCTTTCTTGAGACCTCTCAAAAATTCTTTTCCTCTGGAAAACAACACATTAGGACCACTAGTCTTGGTTCCTTCATCCTCTACCAAAGATTGAATCTTGTATGTCACCCCTTCCTTTGTGAATGCACATGAGTTCTTTTCTCCGTCATGGATAGCTTTCCTGTCAAATTGCCATGGTCTACCTAGCAACAAATGATAGACGTCCATGGGTAGAACATCAAATAAAATTATGTTAGAATATTTCCCAATTGCAAATTCAACCCATACTTTTTTATTTACTAACACATGTTGTCCTTTATTCAACCATGTGACCTTGTAAGGATGACTATGTGGCATGCTACTCAACCCAAGTTTACTTGTAGCTTCTTCGGAGATGATATTGTCCATTGATCCTGAGTCAATGATCGCCTTATAGACCTTACCAAGTATCTTGCACTTTACTCTGAAAAGAGACCTCCTCTGTTTAGGCTCTTCCTTAACCGGTTCCCTAATTAGCACCCTTCTAACCATTTGATTCTCACCATTCTCTAAGTCAAGGTTTACCTTAGGAGACTTCACACTACTAGAATCCTCTTGCACATAATTGATTATTTTCTCTAAACAAGATGAGGTTGCCTTCTCCGGACACCTATAGGAAGGATGACCAAAATTACTACAATGGTAACACTTCATGTTTGCAAAGTATGAACCTCTGCCAGAACTTCCAGATCTACCTTTGTTGTTGCTGTTATGACCTCTTCCTCTACCATAATTTCCTCTTCCACTGGATTCATTAGTCTGCTTAGTCAATTTTGACTCTCCTTGTGATCTTAATTTACTTTCTTTGTCATTGTAGCTTCCTCTATAACCTTTTGAATCTCGGCCTCTACCTTTGCCTCTACTAGTGCTTACATGTTTCTTCTTATTCTTTTCTTCTACTTTCAAAGCCAATTGATAACATTTGTGAATGGTATTTGGACTCAACAAACTTAATTCCTCTTGTATGTTCCATCTCAGACCATTAAGATATCTTGCTACTCTAATGCTTTCATCCTCCATCACTTTTGACCTTAGACACAGCTTCTGGAACTCTTCGGTGTAGGTACTTACATCTAACTCCTTTTGCCTTAGGTTTTGTCTTTTCCTATGCAACTTCACTTCATAATCCTCAGTAAGATAAGTCTACCTGATTTTTCTTACCATCCCTTTCTAGGTAGAGATGGGGATCTTACCTTCTTTTTCTCTCTCATTTTGTATAAACTTCTACCAATTAACGACAACACCTCTCATTCTTAACTTATCCACCTTAACCTTTTGGGCCTCTATCACACCTTCACACTCAAAATGATTTTTCATACCCTCTATCCATTCCATTACCGACTCTACATCCATCTTGCCACTAAACAGTGGTACTCCTTCCAAATACTTTCCACTCATTGCCTTCAAAGCCTTCAAGAATGGTTCTTGTTCAATAATAGGGTCTGGGGCAGGGACTTCATCCTCTATTGCCACCATTTTACCCTTCTCTTCTATCTTCCCACTCACTTCTATTGTCATGACTTCCATTACACCTAGTTTTTACTCCAACTACTCCAACCTTTCCTTGAGCAATCGGTTTTCATCTTCTTGGTCAACGACCTACTTAGCCAATTTTGCATTGGTCACCATCTTTACTCCTTCTGATACTAGATCAGTCTTACACTCTTCACCCCAAATCTTTAACTTGCTCTGATACCAATATGATAGAGAGGACCCTAGATTGCTTGAGTCAGCTTGA
This sequence comes from Cryptomeria japonica, assembly GCF_030272615.1. NCBI lineage: Eukaryota > Viridiplantae > Streptophyta > Pinopsida > Cupressales > Cupressaceae > Cryptomeria > Cryptomeria japonica. The sequence goes on along the minus strand of NC_081413.1, from coordinate 723,185,468 downwards.
CTCACACCAAGGCCTTTTTCCTAGCCTAACCCAAGAATGCTCCTCTCTATTCCCCTAATCCACTCTAGGTCCTCACTACCGAGGTTTGATATTTTGCTCTTTGTGAATTCACTTGCGTAAGTCCGCCAACCCACTAATCCATCAGATCTCACGAGACACCTTGGAGGGTTTTCTCTACCATGGGTTATACCTACAACTTCTACTAAGTTGTTTTCCTCCTCATGCTTGGATCTTCTCTCCCTTTGATCCCATCTTCCCTTGGTCTGAGGCTAACAACCTAGACTCCAGTCTACCCTGCAAGTGATTCCTCCTGGTCACTGATACCTAGTCAAGCTATCATCAAGCTCACCTAGGGTCAGTCTACTAAAATGGTCGATGCTATTCCTTGGTCTGCTACATATAGAACTCTATTGTACATGACTGACTCTTCTTGATAACCTCCAATGGTTGTGTGGATCCCACGATGGAGAGTCAAGACAGAGCCATGTTCACAAATGTAAAATACAAATAGAAAACAAGAGCACAAAAGGTGACTTTATTTACAGAGTTGAGCTTGGCACAAATGTAACTTGGAATTCAGAAAATAAGGAAAAACTTATCCTATCTACATTAGCACTCAAGGATTTAAGCCATGTTTACAATTTACAAACACAAATTGAACTCTGTGAAAAAAAAACCAAAAAACTGTCTTAAAATTGTTATTCAAAAGATGTTCTTTGTTCCACCTATCCAACCTCCTTCTAACCTCTTTATAAAATTCCCATTGGGTCTTTTATAGCCTCTACAACATGTCATGAAACATCCCTAACGGACGAGATCGAACTCGACACAATTCAGTTTCTAACTGTAACTAATTTTGAATTTCCATCGGGTCATCAGAATAGCATCAAAATACTCACTCCGATGATCAATGATAATTTACAAAGTGCGCACCTACTTATCAGGTTATCGGCATAGCATCAAAACACTCTCGTCGATATCCAATGGCACGCTACCAACAGCATGATGTTCCATAGAGTTATCAATGTAGCCCTAAACATGTTAGGCCGATAGCCGATGGTGTGCTTCGAACTCACTCCGCTCGCTTCAAACCGCATGCTTTCCCATCGGGTTATCGGGTTAGCATCAAACATGTTATACTGATAGTCGATGGTGCGCTCCAAACCGTATGACTTTTCCATCGGGTTATCGAGTTAGCATCAAACATGTTATACTGATACCCGATGGATCCACTTTGACTCACTCCAACCGCTGGCAACTTCATCAGGTTATCAGGGTACGTAGAAAACACTCCCTCCGATAGCCGATGGCACCTCATCAGTTTATCGGGATAAGTATAGCCGATACATGAAATTTGCAAAAGAAGACAAAAATGCACTCCAAGCTCCAAACAAAAAACCTAATGGACTAGAACCAGTCCTTATGCCAAAATTGTCAAAATTGGAAAGGGTATTTGCTCACCCTTAAGTGCCTCTGCACCACTTAGGCAAAGCCTTAGTAAAGATATCTGCAATCTGCTCTTTAGTATTCACATAAACCAATCTCACTTCTTTTGCTTCAACATTCTCTTTTAGAAAATTATATTTGATAGAAACATGTTTAGTTTTAGAGTGAAATACCAGATTCTTAGATATATCAATTGCTATTGAATTATCACATTAAATGATTATAGATTATTTGCATTTTATCTTTATGTCCTTCAATATTTGCTTAATTCATAATACCTGAGTACAGTTAGTTGTTGCTGCAACATATTCTGATTTTGTTGTTGATAATGATGTAAAACTTTGTTTCTTGCTCAACCATGAAATCAATTTGCTACCAAGAAAGAATGCCCTACCAGTGGTGCTCTTTCTGTCATCTACATCTCCTACCCAATTTGTATCGGTGTATGCACATAAATCAAAATTTTCATCTTTAGGATACCATAAACCAAGATTTGTTGTGCCTTGTAAATATTGGAAAATCCTTTTCACTACTGATTCATGATTTTCTCTAGGATTAATCTTAAATCTTGAAACAATACACACTGCATTCATTATATCAGGTCTTGTTTGTGTCAAATACAGTAAACCTCCAATCATAGATTTGTATCTTGTCGGATTAACAAGAGCTGAATCATCCTTCAATGTCAATTTATCAGTTGTAGTCATAGGAGTACTTACTGGTTTAGAGTTTTACATACCAAATTTATTTAGTAGTTCCTTCAAGTACTTTGTTTGACATGTGAATATACCTTTATCAGTCTGTGAAATCTGCAATCCTAAAAAGAATTTTATCTCCCCAATCATAGACATTTCAAATTCTTCCTGCATCTTATTAGCAAAGTCTTTACACAATCCATCTTCTCCTCCAAAAATGATGTCATCAACAAAAACTTCAATAACCAAGATGTCTACATTAGTCACTTTGAAATATAAGTTGATGTCAGCATTACCTTTAGTGTAACCAAGCTTCAAAAGATATTTGTCCAATCTAGCATACCAAGCTCTAGGAGCTTACTTCAATCCATATAAAGCTTTCCTTAATCTGAAAACCATATCTTTATCATTTGTCAATGAAAATCCATCAGGTTGTTCAATGTAAACTTCCTCTTCAAGATCACCATTCAAAAATTTACATTTTACATCCATTTGATATACTTTATAGTTCTTGTGTGCTGTAAATGCAAGAAATAATCTAACTGCCTCAATTCTAGCTACCGGTGCAAAGGTTTCATTGTAATCAATTCCTTCTTTCTGTGAATATCCCTTACACACTAATCTTGCTTTGTTTCTGATTACCTTACCATCTTCATTAAGTTTATTTCTAAATACCCATTTAGTTCCAATTACATTTTTATCTTTAGGTTGGGGAACCAATGCCCATGTATTGTTCTTTTCAATTTGTTCTAATTCATCTTCCATAGCTTTAATCCAATGTTTATCTTCACATGCCTCAATAACAGATGTTGGTTCAATTTGAGAAATTAAACATACCTCTTCATTTGCCAGTCTTCCTCTTGTCATAACTCCTTGATACTTATTTCTAATTATCTGACTTTCAAAGTGATTTAGACTTACATACCTAGGTGTGTTCACTTGCTGTTGTTCTTCAGTCACTGTGGAATTCTCTGATGATGTCGGTGTGACTGGATGCACATTTTGCACCAATGCACTCTGTATAGGTTCATTTATGATCATCTCAACTGGCAGTTCAGAATCCATAGACCTTGAATTTCCTCTAAATTGTTCATCTATCTTCACATTTGCACTCTCAATGATTTTTTGCAATCTTTTATTAAAACATCTATATGCTTTTCTCTTAGATGAATAACCAAGAAATATTCCTTCATCACTTCTAGAATCAAATTTACCAATATACTCATCTCTCCTAATGTAACATTTGCTTCTAGATATTTTGAAGTATTTAAGAGTAGGAATATTACCAAACCATAATTCTTAAGGTGTCTTACCGGTTTCACCATTGATGTGAACTCCGTTGAAAGTGTAAACCGTTGTATTCACTTCTTCTCTCCAATACACATGAGGTAGATTTGCTTCTGATATCATGCTTCTAGCTGCATCTAGAATAGTTTTGTTCTTCCTTTCCACAACTCCATTTTACTGAGGTGTCTGGGGTGCTGATAGTTGTCTTTTAATTCCATTCACTTCACCAAATGTATTGAACTCCTTAGATGTAAATTCACCTCCTTGATCTGATCTTAAACATTTGATTTTCTTACCGGTTTCATTCTCTACTAGTGCCTTGAATAATTTGAATTTCTCAAAAGCTTATGATTTCTCCCTGAGAAAAGTAACCCAACACATTCTAGAATAATCATCAATGATGAGCATAAAGTATCTATCTCCTTATAGACTTCTTGTTCTTGCTTTTCCATTTGACATTCCTTACATACCAGATTATGAGGTTTTACAATCTTAGGTAAATCCCTTATTGCCTTAGATGAACTAATATTTATAATGCAATCAAAATTCACATGACAGAGTCTTTTATGCCATAACCAACTTTCATCAATATGTGCAATCAAGCATGTCTTTTCATTGTTATTTAAATGAAATATATTACCTCTAGTCTGATTATCAGTTGCAATCTCCAAACCAGTTCTATTCATGATTTTGCATTTACCATTCTTGAATTGTAACTGAAATCCCTTTTCAACTAATTGACCAACACTCAAAAGATTATGCTTCAAACCTTCAACATAATAAACATTGTCAGTATTGTGCTTACCATCAATAGATATTGTGTCTTTTCCTCTGATCAAACAAGATTTATCATCTCCACATCTTACTAGACCTCCATTGTATTCCTAAAAAGATAAGAATTTACTTTTATCACCAGTCATATGATGTGAACATCCAGAATCTATAATCCATTCATCCTTTTCTTCAATTTTAGCTGCTAGGGCCTGCTCTACCGGTGGAACAATAGGTGTCAGTTGATCTTCTTTTATTGCAACAAAGGCCCATCCATTGTCTGTTAGTTCTTCATTAGAATCATCAGTAACTCCTTCATCAACATAGTAACATGATTTGTCTCTATTCTTCTTAAATTTGTATCTTTGATATTCAAGGTTAGGCTTATATGTATTTTTAGCTTCTTCTCTTAATCTTGCATGTCTATCAGGACATCTAGATGTCATATGACCAACTTTATTGCAGTTAAAATATTTAAATGTTGCTTTACCTTCATACTTACTTCCAATAGGACCTTTAAGCATTTTCCTTGCAAATAGTGCTTCAAGTTCTTCTAGTTCTTCATTTTCCTTCCTGATATCTTCAATTTCTCTTGCATAAAGTGCTTTCCAATCAGATTTATTAGATGATGATGATGATGATGATGCAGATGATGATGCTTTGAAGGCTAGATTTGTCTTAATTGTAGCAATATGACCAAATTCCTCAAGATCAAATGTTGAAAGTTTTCCAACCAAGGTATCTCTAGATACTGATGTATTAGGCATTGTTCTTAACTAATTAATAGTAGTTACTTTCATTTTGTATGCCGGTGGAAATGCTCTCAAAACTTTAGAAACAATTTCATCTTCACTTAAGGAACCTCCACAACATTGTATTCCCAAAATAATTTCATTAACCCTTTCCATAAAAGAAAAAATTCTTTCATCTTCTTCCATTTTTCAGATTTTCATACCTGACCCAGAAGCATTTCAGTTTTGCAATTTTGATAGTGGTATCTCCTTCACTCAATGACTCCAATTTATCCCAAATAGCTTTAGCAATAGATCAGACTGATAAAGCCATGATTTTCTGATCTGACAAGGCGCTCAAGAGTGCTTCTCTTGCTTTGCAATCATTCTCTTGATCCTTACCCAATGTTGGTGGATTAGGTTGATTCGGTGTAGGACCAACATAGTCATTCTTTGTAACATCCCATATGTCTCAATGCAATTTAGATGTGTCTCCATTCTGATCTTCCATATACCATAGTTAGTTCCATCAAGTTTCAGACTGTCCTTCTTGAAAAAGTTAGTTGCCATAGAATCTCCTCAAGTTGTTAAACTTCTGCAAAAAGAGGACTTAGCTCTGATACCAATTGTTAGGACCCAGAGGAAACTCCAAAGGGGGGGTGAATCAATTGTCCATTAATTTCAACCCAAATATAACTTAATCAAACTTGATACTTAATACCGGTAAACCAAACTTAATGTCGTTGATAGATTAGCAGTCAATATTAATATCAGTGAAACTCAATGCATATAACAGAAAGAGAAACAACATCCACAACACATAACACAAAGATTTGTATGTGGAAACCCTGTAAGGGGAAAAACCATGATGGGAAACCTTACCCACAATTAGATGATACTACTGAAGATAGTATGTGTATACAAATGGGGTTTTGCACATGTAGAAAGGCCAACCGCCTAGAGCTCACTGCTCAATCACAAAATAGGAGTCACACTGACTACAATTGGATATTAAATCCAATGATAATGTATTGCTCAAAGTAGCATCTCCAATCTTGGATTCTGTACTGGTTAAGCTCTGATAATATCCTTTTCTATGGTCTGCTCATATGATCTTCAATATTCACACATACCATGTTACAATGTCATAACCTTACATACCACATATGTCATCTCATAATTGAGATCTTACATATATACCAAAACCTCAGACCAAATGTGTAGGCCGGATAATAAAGAATATTACTATTAAATCAATTATAGATAACTCAATATGTGATGCATCATGTCGGCTCAATGCAATTATAACAATATCCAATTGATTAAATCATCTCCATAACGTGTTGTGCTGATCTGGAATAGATAATGCATGTCAGTCCATAACCTAGACCAATTTGTCGGTAACAACAAATATGTCAACCCAATTATACCAATAACCAAAATACCAAAACCAAGTGTCCAAACCATGTCTTTGACATAACCAAGTGATCTCCAGATGATAACAAGTCATCCTCAATGTCGGTGAACAATATAACCTGTCAGTGAATAATATACCAGTGACTGTGCATAAGTCACTGAACTTGTCGGTGAACATAACCAAAGATCTCCAGAAGGATAAGTGTTGATAAGTGTTGACATCAATGACAAAACCAATGCAACACATCCATAATACCAACACATGTTGATACTAAGTATGTTGCACCTACTAGGATGTTGACTGATGATCAGAAGAAAGAGCAACAAGAAAATCATCAAGCATTGGAGGCTATTATCAGTTCTTTGTTTGATGCAGAATATGTAGATGTTCATGGTCTTGAAACTGCATATGAGGTATGGAAAAAACTTGAATAGATTCATGTTAAGATTGCTAAAGAGGAGAGTCTAAGAGGAAAGTTTGATGACATGCAAATGGCTGAAGGTGAGAATATCCAGTAGTATGGTCAAAGGATAAAAGAGATAGTTGGTTAAATTAAGAGTGTAGGAGGCAAAGTGGAAGATTCCACAGTGATCAATAAGGTATTGAGAACCCTACTACCGGTCTACGCTATCAGAGTTGTAGCGATTGAGAAGTTGAAGTCCATTGACAAAACTAAGGTAATTCTTGAATCCATCATTGGCAAGCTTACTGCTTTTGAATTAAATGGTTATGATGGTAGTGTACATAAATCCGAGTCTGCATTTAGAGCTTCTGTTTCTAACCCATCTATAAATTAAAATTAGAGATGCTAGTCACAGTTATGAATCCAGATGCAATAGAGAAGTTGATGATGAAGATAATTTAGTTGAACTTGAAGCATTGTTGGCCAAGCGGTTGCCTACAAGTACAAGTAAATATAGAGGCAAATTACCTTTGAAATGTTTTGCATGCAATAAGATTGGACACATTGTTGCTAATTGTCCTAATGGTGATAATGAGCACAAACGAGAGAAATTCAAGAAGTACAAGGGTAAAGGAAAAATAGATTGTCTTATTATTGTTGATGGTGGTATCACTGATGAGGAATCTGATGGTGATGCTAATGAAGACATTGTATTTGTAGCCATTAAAGAAGAGATGTCAGACTAGAAAGCATTAGTATCCAGGATGGATAACTCTAATGATTGGATCATTGATAGTAGTTGTTCACATCACATGACCGGTGATCAGAGCAAATTTCTTTCTCTGAAGGAATTTGATGACGGAGTTGTAAGCTTTGGTAATGACTCACCCTGCATGGTTCAAGGTAAAGGGAACTATTTCTCTTAATGGAAAGAGTATTGCAGATGATGTCTACTGGGTTGAAGGTCCAAAGAACAATCTTTTGAGTGTGGCACAACTCAATGACAAAGGATACCCATTGGAATTTAAAAATGGTATGTGGAAGATCTATGACAATAAAGGTGAACTGATTGTAACCGGGAAGCAAACTAAAGGTAACTTATTTCATCTTAATCCTAAAGTCAACAACTCTTTAATTGCAAAGATAGATGATAGTTGACTTTGGCATAAAAGATTTTGTCATATAAACTTCAATCATTTTGTTAAAGTGATTAAGTCCAAGACAGTGAGAGGTTTGCCTCAGTTAGACAAACCGGATAATTTTTTGTGCAAAGAATGTCAATTGGAAAAGATGACATCCTCAACTTTCAAGAGGAAATCTTTTTCAGCGGAACATCTGTTAGATTTGGTTCATACAGATCTTTGTGGACCAATAAGAACAAAAAGTATTCAAGGTGACAGATATTTCATGATCTTCACTGATGATTGGTCAAGGATGATGTGGGTCACATTCTTGAAGGATAAGACTAAATCTTTTGGTAAGTTCAAGGCATTTAGGGCCTTAGTTGAGAAAGAGAGCGGTAAGAAGAGAAAGTGCTTGAGGACAGATCAGGGTGGTGAATTTACTTCTGAGGAATTCATTAGGTATTGTGAAGGAAATGGTATCAAGCGACATCTTTCTGCACCAAGGACACCACAATAGAATGATATTGCAGAGAGGAACAACCAGTCAGTTGTTGAAGCTGCTAGGACGATGTTGATACAAGGAGGTGTAGCGAAAACTTTTGGAGAGAAGTTGTCAGCACAGCTGTCTACACTATGAACAAGATTCTGGTAAGAGAGGTAAGGACAAGACTCCTCATGAATATTGGTATGGGAGATCACCGGATGTTAGTTATTTTAGAATATTTGGAAGCAAATTTTTTATTAAGAGAGGTGATTATATTAGCAAATTTGAGGCTAAATTTGCTGAAGGTATATTTCTTGGCTATTCCACCAAGAGCAAGTGTTTTAACAATAGAACACAGAGAATTGTTGAGAGTGCTGATGTTCGAGTGGATGAATTTCCTGAAGTCTTAGAGGAAACTAGTTTGGAGAAAAAGGATGAAGATCCTTGCATTTTTTTTTGGAACCAAAAACTGTGAAATCTGAAACCAGCAAAGCAAATATTGATGTACCAGTCCAACCAGAACAAATAAATTCAGAAGAAGATGATGATAGTGAAGAAGTTGATCTTGAAGATAATGATCATGTTATTCCAAGATATGTGAGACTAAATCACAGTCCTAAACAGATTGTTGGGGATAAGGATGATGGAGTACTAACTAGAAGAAGAATCAGAGAAAATTCTTCCATGATCTCCACTATTGAACCAAGAACTACTAAGGAAGCATTTGCTAATGATCATTGGGTTAAAGCTATGGAGGAGGAATTAGATCAAATTGAGAAGAACAACACATGGACCCTAGTACCCCGACCGGTAAATAAAAATGTGATAGGAGCTAAGTGGGTTTTCAGGAACAAATTGAATGAAGATGGTATTGTGGTTCGCAATAAAGCTACGTTGGTTTGCAAAGGTTATGCACAAGAAGAAGGAGAAGACTATGGTGAGAATTTTGCACCAGTGGCAAGACTGGAAGGTGTCAGAACTTTACTGGCATTTGTAGCAGACAAGAAATTCAAGGTATACCACATGGATGTTAAGTCAACGTTTTTGAATGGGATACTTGAAGAAGAAGTATACATTGAGCAGCTAGATGGTTATTCTCTGACTGATAAGGAAGACATGGTATGCAGATTGCATAAATATTTATATGGATTAAAGCAAGCACCTAGGGCATGGTATGAAAGGCTTCATACACATCTGATGAAGATAGGATTTCTAAGAACTAGTGATGGTAGTAACATATATCTCAAATATGAAGGAGATAAAATACTAGTCAGCGAAGTATTTGTTGATGATATCATATTTGGAGGTAATGATGACATGAGCAGCAATTTTGCAGATGAAATGAAAAATGAGTTTGAAATGTCTTTAGTGGGAGAAATAAAAAATTTCATAGGCATGCAAATACAACAAATGAAGAATGGTATTTTCAGCACAGGTCCTGAAGACATTTGGTAGGAGTGATTGTAAACCAGTTGGCACACGTATGGTTATAGGTTGTAAGTTGTCTAAGGAAGATGAGTCCAAATCTGTTGATGAGAAGGAATACAGGTCAATGATTGGAAAATTGCACTATGTTGTTCACAACAGACCGGACATAGCTCATGCAATTGGCATAGTTGCTAGATTTCAGAAGAATCCTAAGGAAACACATCTGATAGCAACCAAAAGAATTTTTAGATACTTGAAAGGTACTGTTGATTATGGGTTATGGTATCCATATGGAGGAAATTTTGACTTGAAGGTGTACACAAATGCAGATTGGGCAGGAAATGTTGATGACCGGAAAAGCACAATCAGTGGAGCATTTTTTCTTGGAGGAAGGGTTGTTTCATGGAGTAGTAAGAAGCAGAGTTGTACTTCATAATCTTCTGCTGAAGATGAGTATGTTGCAGCTTACATGAATTGCACATAGGCTATATGGATGAGGCACATTTTGGAAGGTTTTAAGATGAATATTTCAGAAACTATAAAGATTTTATGTGATAACACAAGTGCCATAAATATTTCCAAGAACCTTGTTTTGCACACACGAACCAAGCATATTGAATTGAAGTATCATGTCTTGAGGGAAAAAGTTTAGTGTAAAGATGTTATCTTGGAGCATGTTTCTACCAAGGAGAAGCTTGCAGATATTTTTACTAAACCTCTGCCTAAGACTACTTTTGAATATCTTAGATGTCAGTTAGGGGTTGTCCCTCTTCATGAAGTCAGTTAAGTATGATGTAGATTACATCAATCCTAGAGCTACTTGCAGAATTTTACAGGAGGATTGGTGTAGAAGTGAATGTATTCCATAGGGGGAGCATCCAGTTGTAGATTGTTGATGATACACAGTGAAATTTGACATGTTTTACTTTCAATTTGGCATTATTGTCAAAGGGGGAGAAGAATTATGTGATTATGGGAAGGAGAACTAGCGACAAGTTGAAGACACAGTGAGCATGGTGAATACTTGGTAATGTAAACCAGGAGTCCTATTCACAATCATGCAACAATCAATGGTGTTGATATTTGTATTGCCATCAATGCCAAATGGGGATATTGTTGGCATTTGCATGAAGATTGCATTAATGATATGTTATTTTGTCATTGATGTCAATTGAACCAGTAATGATATTGTTGATATTATTGTAATATTGTTATTGTAATTGGTAGGAAGAATTTGTGAGGAGAACCGGTAACTGGTGTAATGGTGTAAATCTTATCTATTGTTGTAACCGGTAAACCCTACCTATTGTTTTTGATAAACCCTAACTGATTAAGTTTGGTGAATTGGTTATATTGGTTTATGATATGATGATGAGTGGTAATGATGATGACACGCATGATTATTGTATGAAGACAATTCCAAGAGATTTTGGCGAGTTGTTTTAATGTTTTTTTTGTCTAAGGAATGAGAAAATGTATTGCATCTAATGAAAAGTGTGTGATGAGTTACTAAGTTCAATGAAGTGGTGATCAAGGAGCAATCAAGGTTTTCTTGATTGATGTGCAAAGATTGCTATGTAATCCAACGGTCATACTTGAACCGAACTTGTTTGTAAGCTTGATGAGAGTTAGGTTTTTGTTGTGTTACCGACCTAATTGATTTTTATTTAAGGTCGATGAAGTTGTTTAGTTTAAGGAGAGTTGGCAAAGAGATAGACATAGTTTATTTGAGTGTGTGGTTGCCGAACCGAATGATGTATCTGCAGTTTGAGTAAAGGTAGATAGGAGCTTTAAATGGATCTGATCAAGCAAGTGTAGTTCTATTCAGACAGATCAACAAACTCTTGTTGTTTTTTAACAATTACAACAGAATTGAAATCCCCTAACTGGGTAAGCTCTAACAAGCTTGGTGCTATTCAAAACCTCTAACAAGGTAGTCCATTAGATTGGATTTTCAAATCCTCTACCAAGGTTACTCCTTACAGGGTATTGCTTCTAACAAGGCATTTGTAGTCAATCCCTTAACTAGGTGATTCCTAACAGGATTAGTTCTTAACAGGACTTTTTGTAAAGCTTTAACAGGCTAGGCTCCTATCAGGGCAAACTTTAGAAGAGTTAAGATATTATCTTGTGAGTCTCATCTCACCGTGGTTTTTACCTATTTGGGTTTCCATGTCAAAAATATTTGTGTCAAGTGGTGAATGTTTTTGTGCTTATGTTTTCATGGTTGATTTACTTAACTACTTAACTATTTTTGATAAGTCATGATAACCGGAAGTATTGAAGATATGAAGAAGTTGTTTACTATTAAATTATTGTAATAGACAACCGGTTTTATCTTATGAGTTTTTATCTTGACAGAGTTATTATTCTAAGTTTACTTTGAGATATTGATTGGTGAATTTTAATATCAGTTTTTCTATCTACTGATTCACCCCCCCTCTCAGTAGTTGATCAGATACTTATTCTTTCATCATACCATAAAAATACACATCAGATAGACCTCTCTATTCTCAAGGGTCATTTAAAATATCAATAGCCCACACTTAATACCCCGTCAGCTCAAACAACCATGTCACCCCCTAGGGGTGTGCCCATTTTTTTGCCTTTGTCCAAAAATTAACTCAAAGAGGATTGCTCATCAATTGAATCGTTATCCTGGGAGATATATGGTGAGTTTCTTGGGGGCGGATTCTTCCCCACCCTTGCACTATGATATTAAAAATGTTTGGTAAAATTGACATGGCGAGGCCTCTTGTTCTAAAGTTCATAATCAGGCTTCCATTCGGTCTTCAATGATAAACTCCCTCGGGAGGCTTCCCAACCTTTAGAACAAATGCTTTATGTATCTTAAAGATACTAGGGGAAGGCTAATCATTGAGAAGCCTCCACATTTCATTATAGTGGGTTGGAATACTTGGTGATTAAATCATTCCCCACTTAGGTCATTCTCCTTTCACCGGTCTTATGGGCTTCTCAGGAGGGCAGGCGTGCTAAAGGATATTTCTTATTTTCTAAATTGAAAGAAAGATTTAAAATGGTGTGTTTGGATTTTTGATCACCCAATTAAGGGGAGAGCATATACCTAACACCTTCAAAACATGGAATACATGCTTTCTTTTTATCCAATATCACAATTGTTTTCTAAAATCTACCTTGGAGATGTTGCTCCAAAAGACATGTGATTCTTTTTAACCCAAGATAGAAATGTGTGAAGATAACAAAAACTTTTAACAAATGAGATCCTAGTCAGCCAAAGTAAATTCGCCAAATGAATCAACAACGATTTGCAAACTTTGAAAGCTTTTAAGATAGCAATGTGAGGTTTTTTTGAAGCTTCCAAATGAAATGTGAGGTTTGTTTTAAAATTTTGCAAGAAAGGTGAGTTCGTTTTACTAATTTTAAAAGTAAGCAAAGAAAACTAATCTAACTCCTCCTGCAAACAATTGTTAGATCCTACAACCAAATCAGTTAGCCAAAATCAAATCCTGATGGTGGGCTTCACAAGCCTAAATTCTGATTCTTTTACAAAAATATTTCTCTCTATCTTCTCTATGCGCTAAACTATGAGACAGATGCGCTAGGAAATGATGTCTACAAGCTAGAAAATAAAGCAAATGCGCTACTCTGGGACCTGGATGCACTAAGCTGGTGTTCTTATGTGCTATAATATCAGACAGATCTAAGCATTAATAAGATGATCCAATACACTGAAATATGGTTTATATGCGCTAAACAATACCATGTATGCACTAAAGTAAGCTATGGATGTGCTGACGAAACTTTCAGACACACTATTATGATATTTTGACGTGATCTTTATGTTCAACCTACAATAAAAATGATATTAGATTTGGGGACGTGCCCCATGGTGAGTGCCAAAAATGTGTGCTGGAATTTGTGGTGATCAAAATACTAAAATTTAGATCAAAAAGGCCAACATACCAATGAAACTTTTGAGTACAAAGATTAACTAACTTAAACTAGTTTAACCAAGCTAACTTCCCAAGATGTGTCTCATTGTTCTCTATCTCATAGGATCCCTAAAGCCAATTTTTTTCTCTCTGATCATTGAGCAAATGACTTTAGGAATGACAATTCTAAGAATGAGTGATATTATGATCTATATGCATGAATGCATTCTAAGATGTATATGATATGTTCAAACTATGATATTAAGCTAGGATGAAGATAATGATATGATAAAGATATTAACAAACTACACTAACATGATATACTAACATGGATATGATATGATATGAAATGTTCCTAAATGCTCAAATGTTATTCTAACAAAGAGAGGCTAAAATGCTTGATATAATTAGACTATAATGTAGATGCATAAAACTTGGATATGGAAAATGAGGAAAGTGAGCTCTATTTATAGAGAAAATAGGGCAATGGATGATTAATATTCAATAATCTTAATAATGGCTAGGATTGAAAGTTACTCAATCCATGTTTACAATTTTCACCAATGAAATGGTGACAATTGTCAACAAGAGATGGCTTGAGAGGAGATGCAAGAAGCATTAAATTCCCAAGAAGACATGAGGGTCACCTTAGGAGGTTGGGTTATGGTTAGGTTGTTGGCATATGATGAAGCGGTGATAATGTATGTTATCATTGATGTCAATAAGTGCTCAAGCAAGTGAAACATTATGCATTGGTATGAAGATCAGAAGTGGTTATGGTCAACCAGATGAGTGGATCGGTGTCGAGATTCACTAAGTGTGACTACCAGTTGGTAGTCTCAGTTCAGCTCTAGGGTTTCCGGTTTGGCTTGTGCGGTGCAATCGATGATGTTTTTTGATGAGTTAGTTAAGAACAAGGATAAGGACCAAGATGCCACGTCAGTTGTGTGCATGTGAAGGGTTTCTTTGAGGATCTTGTGCGTGAAGATCGAATGTATTGAATGTCTACCTCGGGAATGTGTGTTTTTCTTAGCGGTATGTGAAAAAGCATGTGATGGGTTACTGTTTTCCAGATGCGGTGAAGATTGGACTATGCAGAATGACTTGAGATCTGTTTTAGATTGTTTCATTCTATGTAATATATTTGACGGTCAGGATTGGACCGCTTGTAATTGTAAACCTAAAATGTTTAGGGTTTAGGGTTTATGCTACCGACCGAATTGTTGTCTATAAGGTCGATGAGATTTGTTATTGTAGTTGTTGGCAAAAGTTGTGTTTGTGTACGCATGTTGGAGATTTGATACTTGCCAAACCAGAGTGAGGAATCTATAGAGTGTGATTGCAGAAGAGACGAACTAGAAAGGATCTGCCTTAGCAAGGAGTGTTGTTATCAGATCGGAGTTTTACCTATTGTCTTCTAACCATTTCAATAGAAGGTAAATCCCTTGACTGGGTAGCTTTAACAGGCTTTGTTGTAAATCATCTAACCAGGTGACTCAAGTTTATTGAGTTCTTTAAATCCTCTAGCGAGGTAACCTTTAACAGGGTTTCAACTTTTAACAGGGTATTTAGCCATCCCTTAATTAGGTGATCCCTAACAGGATCGGTTCCTAACAAAACCTTTATTGTAAAGTCTTTAACCAGACTAGGCTCCTAACAGAGTGAACTTCAAAAGAGTTCACAAACAATCTTGTGGGTATTCATCCCCACCATGGTTTTTCCCATTTGGGTTTCCACATGAAAAATCTGTGTGTTATGGGTTGTGAGTTTTTCATGTGATGATTGAGTGGTTTTTGATTAAGTTAGATATGCATGCATTGTCAAATGGTTGTGGTTTTTATTGGTATAACTCATGCATGATTAAATTGGTGAAGTAGCTATCAAGATTTGAGATCTGTTGAATGTTGTCTGAAGTATTTCTGTTTAACCAGTATTGCTATGGTTAAGTACAGTGGTGAAGACAACCGGTTATATGTGTTTTGATTTGTCAAGGTGTCAGAGCAAGTTTTTGTGTGTACCGATTCACACGCCCCCCCTCCCCCCCTCTCAGTACCGGTTAGGACCTTAGTAGCTCATCAATATTCATCATAGGTTAGGGTCATCCATTGGATAAAGATTTTACCCAAAGGGTAAACTCTTATGCAAGGGTTAGATGGGATAACTAGGGTCAAAGTCATGAGTGCTTTGATGAGACCCCTGAGTTAGATGAAGGTTAAGTTAGGGATAAATTCTCTAACCATGAGGGAAGGTTGGATTAACCATTAATGGTTAAAAAGACTTTGGGAACAAGCCTTACAAATTTGGGGAACTCAACAAGTTCACTTGTTGAAGGAATAAAGTATTTAATGCATTTAGAAGACTTTCTTTCAAATTTGAGAAGCGACCTCCCCAAATTTAGGGATGTGATATGATTGGAAGAGTTAAGGCTAATTGATTGGGATTAGATAGGTTCTAGAAGAATGTTTAGGAAAGTGGAAAATGTAGGAAGGTGCAAGTGGGAGAAAATAGAATTTTAATTAAAATAAAAATGTTTTATTTCAACTAAAATAGAAGCAACTTGCATTTGTAAGAAAATCCAAGTGAAGGGAGGGTTTATAAATAAATTTGATTTATTTATATGCAAGGATGATTTTAATTAAATGCAAACTTAATTAAAATGGAGAAAGGGGATTTAATTAAATATAGTGATTTATTTAATTAAAGGCTAGAAAGGAGTTAGATGAATTTAATTAAATAAACTGAAGAATTCATTTAATCAAATAGATGAAAAATGGAGAAATTAATTAAATAAGATTAATTAATAGGGGGATGTGGTTTAAATAAATATTAAAAAATTATTTAACTAGGTGGTCAGATTTATACCTCTACAATACCCTAGGAAAACCATTTTGAAAAAACCTCCTCCATATTATGAATCAATTATATTATTAGCTTAACACAAAATGAATACAATGCAAATCTAGGTTCAAGCCATTGCATGAGATTACACCTACATATTTGAAGATATTTCAATAGAATAACATAACCTACAAAATTGAACAATCAAACCTCTATGTCAAGCACTCAAAAAATAGTAGTAGTAGTACATAAAACCATCAAATGGTAATTATGAAATAATGAACTAAAGCACCCAAAATTTGGTGCTCAAATTCCTAGTCAAAATCCAACACCCAAATTTTCTAAGATGAGTCCACAAGTTAAAAATGATGTATTCCTTACATGTCATAAGTTTTCATAGCATCATCATTATTCACTCACCCACATACACACTATGTTTTGGATCCATTATCTTCATTCAAACATGTCTTATGACATGTCATAAAATGTGCCATGAGTTGGTAAACAAGTGGATTTTTAGTTTGGAAAGCCAAATGGGCCATTTTTAAAAAATTGAAGATATCAAAGTAAACTTTGACAACAAAACGTCCCAAGGTTGGTTTTGACATGTTTTGAGGCCAAGATTGACCACCTAAAGCCAACAAATTATATATTTTTGTTATTAACATTACGGTGCAAGGTTGAGACACCTTTCCTAATAACATTTGCAAAACACACAATGATATAATTTTGTTTCGAACATTGAAAGCTACGTAAAACAATGACTCCCACAACTCCCACCCACAAGGCAATTTCAAATTCCTCCAATGACTCTCCCTCGCAAAGGCCTCTATGTTTGCTCCTACAATGGTCGCCTTCGATGCTACTTTTTTCTCGCCCCTCTCCCACAGTGTTGGGGTGGTTGGTGCCATTCTTGGGGGTGCTCCCCACATGGAGCCTGCTCCCTGGGGGAACTCTCCTGTCCAGGACTTGCCATCCTTTGTGTTGGGTGCCACTAGTTCGTTCCCTCCACCACTTGCAGAGGCTCCTGTTATCATCAGCTCTCTAGCTTCTAGCGATGCTTCTTAGTCGACTATTGTTGTTGCTGCTAGTTTGCCCAAACCTGCTGACATGCGTTTCTTTGCTCGTGTGGCTCGAACTGCCACCCAACCCTTGAAGGGGGTTCCTCCCCTTCCCTGTGCCAAATCCTCCCCTATGGTAAACAACATTGGGTTCTACCAATGTTGTGCTCTTGTGTGTAGATTATCTGGGCTCTAGCCTTCTCTACCGGACCTACATCACTAGGTAAGTGACTCTTGGTGACCTTTAGTGGCTCACAATACTGAGCTTTTCCCCTGTGATAAAGGCTTTTTTATTGCTTCCTTCACATCTTTGGTTGATTGAGATTTGGTTTTGGGCATGGTGTGGACTTGGGGAGTGCACTCCCTCTTTGTTAAGCCTTGGTTTACCTCCTTGAACCCTCTCACTAAACCGCTTATTGTGCATCTAGTTTGGGTCCACCTCATCAATATCCCTCTTCACTTTTGGGAGCACTCTTGTTATGAGGCTATTGGTAACTCTATTGGTTGTTTCTTGAAGGTCGATGAAGCTACATCCTCATTGGACCACACTACCTTTTCCCGCATCCTTGTGGATATTGACTTCTCCTCACCTCTCCCTGGAGATGTAGTTCTTATGGTGGGAGATAGACCTTGGACACAACTGTTGGATTTTGAAGGCCTCCCCTTTCGTTGTAGGAGATGCTTCTCTACGGGTCATCTTGCTTCAGACTCCTCCATTTCACACCACAAAGGTGTTTCTACTTGGTGGAGGAATGCTACTATTGATCACTTAACAGTCAATGCTCTGGACTCTACTCCTGTTGACTCCTCCCATGAGGATGATATCCCCTCTCAAGATGAGGTCGTGCCCCTCATGGCTACTGTTGCCCCTGTGGCTCCTTTTGTGGCCTCATTTCTTGAGGTCCCCACTACAGCTTCTCTTGTTCTGCAACCATCTTCTATTGTTGAACTTGCTTCTGGTGCTATTTCATCACATCTTGTTGTTTCTCTTCAACAACCTCTTGCTATTTTGTTGCAACACCCTATTGACTCTTTTGATTGTAACCTTGCGGGGTCCCTTCCAATTGATCTCTCCTTTGATGGTCCCAATGACAACATCACCTGGACTATGGTTTCTCACAAGCGGAAGGGGAAGTCTTCTCCCCTGCCACAAATCCCTGGCTGCCCCTCGCCCCCCTACCTTTTCAGGGTTTGTGTGGCTCTCTGCTCCTTGATTGGGGGTCTTAGTTGTTTTCCGGTTGGATAGGTTTTCCTTTGCCTATCTGACGGGGTATGGTTCTTGTTGCCTCTAGGTTGTTGTTTTGTTGCCAACATCATTTCTTGGTGTTGATGTTTTCAGTTGATAATTTTTTACTATGTTAAGGGTCAGCGCCCTAGTTAACGTTGCTTTACTAATAAAAAACATTTGCAAAGCACAGTGAAAATAAAAATAAAATTAGAAACATCAAATTTTCTCCACCAAATTAGATTGTACCATTTTGGATTAATTCTTTTAGAAAGATGCGGATGCATCATAGTTGCTTGAAAATTCTTCTTGATCCTTGCATAGTCTAAACTTGACTCTTTTTTAATATTTTTCTACTCTGAAAGTTCTTACACACCCTTACAATTATCATAATAACTTATGATGATTACAAATTACCAAATACAAAATAATTATTCTAAATTAAATATGATAATTTACAAAATGCATAACGCTAATTCCAATAAACAAAATCATAGATAAAAACCACCCATAAAAATTCCAATACCCATTCAAAAAGACCACTATATAAATAATTCACTCCATGTATATGGATGCATATACACCTTACAAGATTTTAAATGTGCAATAGACTTCATGGAATGTAAGTTATATTATCTATATACATTTGGAAAAGCATGGCAGTACAATTTCATCATGAAATTAGAAAAAACTGAGACCCTCTATGATGGTTATTATCTTTAATATTATGGCCAATTCTGATGCTTCAAAATTTAGTTTATAAGATTTAACTAAATCCAAATACGAAAGAAGTATGGTTATTAATCTAATATAAGATTTGTAATTGGGAAAACAATTATTTAGGAAATTCATTATAATCAATCCATTCTCTTTTTATATAAAACTCAACTTCTCTGGATGCCAAGGTCAAAATTCAGCTATGTGAAACCAATTTTTCCAATGGCTACCTTCTCAGCGTTGGCCTATTTTTTCATTTATTTAATGGGTTATATAAGAAACATGTCATAAAAGCCTTTATTATTTATCACGAGGTGGATTATTTTTGTGCATTGGTATACATACTCTGAATTTTTTCCTTATAGTGGTTTCTTAATATTCATTGGCTGGTGTCCTCCTCAGATATTATTATTGGTTTATATATTAAAGTTAGATGGATACAGGTCTTAATAATTGTTATGATGCAGTATATATAGTATTTCAATTAAATATATTGTAAGAAATATTACTCAAAATAAGAATTGAGCAATTTTTTTCTAAAATATCAATATATGTTCAGAACTATATGAGTACTTCTACCATTCGAGGTGAACATAATATTTTTCACTTTAGTTGCAATATAAGAAAATTTGATGAAATTGAGGGACTCTTTGAAATAAAATATATACTATTTAAATTACTTACATGTCCATATGTTTCTAATAACTACCCTTTTTGAGAATGAACACAAGTCAAATAGATTTCAGTAATACATCCTCATTCTTACTCATTGGTGCCTAAGTTACCATAAATACAAGTCCATGTCATTTATATGTATTGCCAACTACACATTTTCCTATACTTGCTCTCACATTCACTTGACATCTTCCAATCAATAAAAATACTTACACAAATTAGATGGCGTAAGGCTTCTTTATCAAACTTAAAAACAAATCAGCATAATTCAGAACAAATTGTTTGAAATTTCATACACATATTTCAAATTCAAATATAATGGCTCTAATCCTTTATAATATTAACAATTCAAATTCGAATATAAAAAATCTCTTTTACTGCATAAATTTTTTTAAAAATATTGATTCTATCAGAGAAATTGTTTACATGTCCATTTCACAAGGCGGTCCATTATTGTTTTTACATTGGGTACTTTGCTGAAAGGAAAAGGAATACCCCAAAAAGACCTTTGAGAATTAGTATGAACCTTTAGTATCTTTAGTTTCTTGTTGTTGGTGTAATTATTTATTCATGTTGGATATTATTACACCTTACTTAAGTTTACTTAGGATAATGCATTTCATAGTAGTTTGGGTATGAGACACTCGGGTGTTTGTACCACATTGGGATAGTGTGTGTAGGAGAATTTCCACCTTTTGTGGTCTTATCTTGTTGTTACATTCCACATTCGGTGGATGACCCACCTCATGTGGAATATTGTTTCTCCTAGCTACCCCTACTTATCCCTACCTACCCTTGTTTCTCATTGAGCCACATGTCATGTATGTGTGCTCACATATCCATATAGCCTTGCCTATATAAGAAGGCTCATATTCATTGTATGAAACAACTTTGATCATTCATCTATTGACGAGAATATAGTTTATTCTTGTCCTATATTTTGTTTCTCTATTTTGTACTTTTCATTGAGCTCTTGATCTTGGCAAAATCTCACACTTTTAATTAAATATTTAATGTCATACAAGAACATACTTCTATGCCTTTAAAGTGGAAACATACATAGTTAATTACCCATTGCATTAACCCTTTGAAGAAAGATAATTTAGCTCATAGATCTATGCCAATTTCAATAGCATAACCACATGTAAATTAATAATTTAAAACATGAAAGAAAGAAGAACTAGATAGAAGAGAAGAAACGCCAATATATGCGGGGAAAACCTTTCAAGTAAAAGATCCCACACTCCAAAGCATCAAACCGATGTATTAATTTACAACAAATAAGTTACTTTAAGTAAAAAATCCCACGCTCCAAAGTGTCGAATTGATGTACCAATCTACAACAAGTAAGTTACAAATATAATTGCAAGCTCACATCCTTAACATGGAATTTAAATCTTGCTCTTCTTTAGAGATACATAGACAACATGCAACAATAGCTCTCTTCAAATTGTCATCCACTAATAAAATACAACTCAAACATATAATGCTTTATTAGCTAGGTGTCAAAGAAAGCAACGCAAAAAAGTTGAATAAGCACATCATCAATGACTCTAACTTCACCTTGCATATCCAAACAAAGCTATCCTCTTCCTTGGGTGTAAATATTCAAGAAAGTAATTTCTATCCTTAAAAGTTAACATAGCATTGAAGAAAAGATAAAAGAAAAAAACTAATTTCTTTGCTTTTCCTATTCAAAAATAAAAACTACACAACAGGTCTGGTTTCAAAACATAGGAGATTGTCAAATTTGTTTTTATCTTTAATAGGAAATCTTTGACTTCAATCCCTTAAATAATAGACTTCTAAAGTAGGCAACCGTTTTCTAAAATATAGGGATTACACCATATTTGCTTTCCTACACAATAGGAAACATGCCATTGATTTCACCTGCCATGTAGGATGCCACCTTTCCAAGAATATCCACAAAATGAATGGTAGAAATATACAATTTAGGGTACACAAATATGCACCAAAATAATTAATTGAATTAATTATCAATGTTAGGAGTAAAAAATCCCAACATTGTAATATATCTTGTGTAATTTCCAAAACTCGTCATGTGCATCTCTTGACTAATAGGTTTAACAATTAAATGTATAATCTTAATATTTCTATAGTTTACAAGTTGTATATTTATAGGTATTTGTTTAATTGTATATACTTTATACAAATTTTTCATCAACTATATAGAAATGTAAAAAAATCCAATGTTTATGTTTACAAATTATCCACTTGTATGTGCTTCTGTAAAAATTAATATACAATTTTATTACATATATAATAAGATGTTCTCTCTTGAAAATTTTACAATGATATATATTGTTGAAGGTTTTATTTCTATTGACTATTAAATCTAAACTTTATAAAGAAAACAAAAAGATCTAATTTAAATCCTTAATTTTCCTATCCTAACAATCCATTAAAAAATGGAAATATAAAACACACGTCTCAAAAAATAAATTCCATGAAAAATTACCAAAAAAAACTTAGCAAGGGCAAACAACATATGGATAGATAGAGATTTAGACTAAAAATGCTCAATTTCTTAAGTAGCATCTTAATAATCGCTCTAGAATAGTTAGAATTAATGTTGGGTTGAAGACAATAATTTTGTAGGCAGATTTGAATGTTTACAATTTCTTTAATTTTAATAGATTTTTCTGTGAATTTACTCAAATTTGAAAATCTAAATGTAGTAAAATAATTGAACGGATTCTAAAAGAATTAATGATCACAAATAGAAAAAAAAAATACACACAATAAATTATATAGAGATTACATGATTTGTCAATTTGGCTACATGCATGGGAAAGGTGGGCACAACATCTTTATTGTTGAATAGGAGCAAATACAAATCATCTTCCAGATTATGATTAACAATCCCAAATATATAGAAATGATTTGAGAGACAACATAATTGAAGAGACATGAAATGTGGAGGGGCAAAGCCCATTGGACTTCACATACCCAACACTAAATTGTAGACGTGAGATTAACTTAAATTTTTCTATGCAGGGACTCAAGAAGCATGGTGAAAGTGGTGTCAAAGTTGATGATCAACCCCCCACTCCATTACCAAATGCAGTCAGGCTTGAAGGGTTCTTGAGCCGGTGTCCTCATATGCTGATTCTTCCAAACCCAAGCAGTAGAAATATGGTTATAATTGTTGATCATGGGTGTGTAGAGTCTCTAAACGTAAGAGGGATCGAGACGGAATGGCTTAAACTACACACCCTAAGCTTACACTTCTAAGCTTAAAAGTGTTAAACACTTAAAGTTGACTGACATTTTCTAAACTTAATATTTTGCTTAATGTGTGTGGTCACACTAAAAATACAATTCTAGACTTTAAAGTGTTAAACACTCATAATTGACTAACAATCTCTAGACTTAATATGTTGCATCGAACCAATAAAGCCTCTCCTCCCCACTTCTCCTAATAGGGTCGCGGTAAGGGAAGGCTCTTCCTGCCAAATCTAGCATCCTTGCACACCAAAAAGTGAATATCCCTAATCAGTTCACCCAATAAACTGTCATCCTCGTAAGCATGATAGAATGTGGGGCATGGGTTTTTGGCGAGTCTCCATGTTTAGAGAAACTAATGGGCATCCAGCCAGTATGCAGAGATCATTCAGATTGTCTGAGAGTTATGAATGGCAGAGCATGATTCGTCTCTCGTTGAATTACAATCAAATGAAGAGAATATGGGGATGCATAAGGCTTCGCACATGACACATTCCAATGAACATTTTGAAGAATGGGTTGAGTATGGTACTCTTACAAGGTCACTTCCTGCATCCACAACTTTAAATATCTGTGGCGATGCGCAAGAGGGAATTTGTAGTCACTTGCTGCTTTCAGATGTAGAGAATGGTGTACTTGCTGCTTTCAGATGTAGAGAATGGTGTCTTGGAACGGTTTAAATCATGTACATTAAGTTTATATTTCTAAACTTAAAATGTTAGACATTCAGAATTGATTGACATTTTCTAGGTTTATTGGAACTGCTTAAATTACATACATTAAGTTTATATTTTTAAATGTTAGATATTCAAAGTTGATTGACATTTTCTAGGCTTAATATGTTATTTAATGTGGTCACACTAAGAATACACTTCTATACTTAAAAAGTGTTGAACATTCAGAATTGACTAACATTCTCTAGACTTAATATGTTGCTTAGTGTGTGGTTTAAAGCTGACCTGATTTCTTCTCCCATGATGATGGTGACAAGTGAAAATAGAATACTATAAGAAACAAAAAGAAACAGAGAAACAGAAAAATAGATAAAAGTCATATCGGAACTCATGTTTGAGTTTCTCTTCCAATCTATGTTTTTATCATGGTATCAGAGCAATATCATAGGATTATGTGAGTAGGCTATCTGGCTGCATGTAGGTGTGAGGGAGTGCAATGCTGCTGCTAGAAGTGTCCAACGCTGGGGAAGAAGCAGTGCAGATTAAGGAGATCATGGAAAGCCTAAAGGCAGAGAGATCCTGGGAGAGAGAGAGGAGTCATATTAGAGCTTATATTTGAGTTTCTTCTCCTCCGATCCATGTTTGGCATGTTCTTCTCAGCCTAATAGAGCTCCTGTTATTAGAAATCTTCAGCAATTCAAAACGATTCTGGTGGATTTGTGAATGTTTGTAGTGCAAAATTATTAAAGCCATCCAGTTAGCACTTTGAAATGATTACTTAAGAATTAGTGACACTAACTTCAAACATTAAATCAAATAAATAGATATAAATATGTTGAAATTTTTATGAAAATTCAATTTACTATGGAAGATCTTGATATACACAAAATTAGAATGGGTGCAGATGTAACTTTTAAATTAAAATATCGTTAGTGTAAGTTGATTAATATATGCATATAGTATGTTTAAGAGTAAGACATATTCAACTCTCAAATCAATTAAAATGAACTAATATTTTTAATTAGTATAAATATCTTAAATACATTTATCTAAAAACATTTAAAAATATCATTTTTTTATTTTTAAAGATTTTACAATGAATTTATTTTGTTTATATTTGAAAAATAAAATTATTTACTTCAAGAATTATTTTATTTTACTTTAAAATTATTTAAGACTTTATTTATATTATTTGTTAAAGATTTCATCAAAATCGCTACTTCACAATCTATAATGTCTGGCTTGTGAATGACATATGTTACTAGCACCCCTTTTTAAAAAAAAAATCTATGTAAAATAATATAAAGGTGTTCATTTTGATTAATTTCTCATAAGCTAATATTGATGTATTTGCTTCACTAGAATGAACAATTAAAAGTTAATTTTTAACTTTTACTATAACATTTTTAAATGATCTATGTTAAATGTTGAATACAAACAAAAATATTTAATATATAACTCTTGTACTAGGGAAAGGAAGAATGACAAAAGAAAATAGCATTGGTAGAAGATAGATTAATCAAAATCCCTAAAAAAGATGCATAAGTAATTCCCCATCAAGTGCCTTTAATAAAGTATTAAATTCTTATCATTAAAGAAAACATTTAGAAGAAATGTTTCAACATAAGGACATGAATGAGAAAGGTGCCCAAAACAATCAATCTATTCAAGCAATTGTAGCTGTTAAAATTTAATACAAACTTTATTATGATTTATTTATGTATATGCAATTGTCATACTCTACCCTTATTGTATATGCAACAATTAATCCACCTAAAATTCAAAATTTGATAGAAATTGTGCACTTAAAATAGAAGAAATTATAATTGATCTTCATAAAGAATATCTTCAAGGTAAAAAGATAACGAAGACATCCCATGTCTATCAATACTCCACGCATTTATGCAAGATTTCATTACAACAAAAAATAAATTAAAATAAAGGGCTTATCATATATGAATGATAGAATTTTTGCTTCTATCATTTCTATAAATAAAAAAGGCATTCTGCATGTTGTTTGATCAATCAATAGTTTTAGATCAATCTATAGTATCAAGAATGATGAATCTATAGAGAATGATATCCTCAAAGCTTGCATTTATTTTGTAGTAATGCATGGAATAAGAAGAATTTGAAAGAGATTACAAAAATCCATGATTTTTTATTTGAATTTGAAAAGAAGAATGAAATGAAGTGATGATTACAAATCTTATTGCGTGGGCTTTCTATGAGAAAAGAAAGGAACACAGGAATGTCAAAAGTCAGTAAAAATTAAAGCCTCTTGATCAAATGGCAAAACGAAAAAACCTATTTCTTTAAGGGTTTATGTCCATGAATTGTGGCAAAAAGAAAAAATAAACACTTCAATGTTTTTCAAATAATGCACTCCACCTACAAACCTCAATCACGAACATGTTGTGAAACTATCTAATTTGTAAATACAAAGCAAAATGTAAGATACAATTGTAGCCATGACCAATTTATACAACTTCAATGTTATAAAATACATATAATGGACATGATTATGTTCAACTTTTGAGAGAATTCAACATGATCAAATCAAAATATAGAATGTATGCCTCTACTTGTGATACTCAACATAGTGTCACCCACTTAATAATATTCAATTTTCTAAGATTATATTTATAACACACCTAATGAATTTCTTTAAATTGCTAATGCCTCCTTGCATTTATCAAACTCTTTTCAAATAATAGATGATATTGCCGTGGTTTCTTTTATATAGAATTTTATCTTCTACATAATTGATATATTTCTATTTTTTTTTTTAAATAACTTTTAAATATTTTTGTTTCTAAAACAAACAAAAAATGTATTTACATTTTTTATTTTCTTGTTTTTAAAACAAAACATATTGTCTTTAAAAAATATAATAGAATTTCCATTTTTCTATTTTTAAAACAAAAAATATTACCTTTATAAATTATAATAATGAAAAGGATAAAAAAAAAATGTTACCGACAGAAGTTTTTTATTAATATGTATCTGACCTAATTAATCAATCAAAGATAAAATTCTCATATGAAAAAGAAACTATCAAAGACAATAAGTGTGATCATAGTATCAAAAATCTTTACTAAAATTAACTTAGCGAATCAACAGATAAAAATCCTTTCTATTAATTGGAAAAAGCTCGAGAAATTTCAAAATGCTGTACAATTCATAAAAGTGCAAATAGCTCGCCATTTTTTTGCAGAGTTTTGTTAGCATGAATTATCTATGACCATGGCAGCCACTATCAAGTACTGCTCTGTGAGGATGTACTATCACTTTTCTTAATCTGTTTTTCCACACAAACGAAATAAAGAAACCTTATCAGAACACTCCTGTTCTGTGAACCATCAGGAGTACTTGGACGATTCCTGAATTGAATAACTGAATAACAAACGAAAGCAAGAAGAGCAGCAAAGGATGTCACGCCCATAATCAAGAAAAGACCCCAAAAGTTTGTCAGACCAAGCTGATTGGGTCCTTCTTGCTCGGCATGTGAATTACAGCTACTTTTACCCAACCATTTATCATGAATTCGCTGGAGTTCTCCGGTCTCTGAAAGGTTCAGAATTGCAGTTGATATGTCCATTCCTAGTGGAGAGCCCTTTTGGAAAACCTGTCAAACAACATAAAACAAAAAAAGAACAAAACCACAATTCAGAATTTTCAGGAAAAGTGGAAAATTAGTATCTGAAATGCAAAACACAACTTATAAAAGACTGTGATCATTGCCAGAAAAAACAATGGTTGTGGGCAAAAAGGAAGTGAATACTTACAAATCCCCATGACGCTTTGGTGAATGGCTGACCAGCTATTTTAAAACCACACCGGTTTTCTAAGAAGATTTTGATAGCTGGAAGCTCATCTACAACTGCTCCCACACCTCCTCTGCTTGGTCCTTCCATCAAAGCATTAGCATAACTTTCAGGAGATTCAAGACCAATAAGTCTGGATTGAGCTATATTAAGCTCCTCTGACAAATAGATTTTAACGAAGGACCCACTTAAATATCCTATTGGGACATTGCTTGATATTAAATCATCAATTCCTTTGATTGTGGGTGAAAGCTGTTGCACGGTAAGGATTGAGGTCAAACTTGCTGTGTAACTTGAATTGATGATTAAAACTACAAACAGCCATATGATTAAAACCGTCCGTGCAAGGCAGCTCACAACTTGTTCTCCTGCATCAGTCCCATATTATTTTTTCTCAGATTTTATACCTCATCAATCATTGTAAGTAGAAAACTTGGAGACAAGCACCGATTTTGGTTGTCACCTCTAGTACTTAGTAGAACAAAGAAGCTCAGTAAACAATAATTAAAGCAGAAAGTTACCAAACTTACTATGGGAAAAAAACATTGTTGAGAAGGAGAACCTGTGCAGAATCATTACACAATGTGGTAAGATGTCCAAGTTTTCATAATTTCATAATATAAATTAAAAGCATTCCTAATAAATAATTTGGCATTCCATTGAAAGATATAAATGTAATGTAAGACCTTAAAGATTTAAAAAATCTAATATAGGTTTTCAGAAACAATCTGAATGGTGTGAAGGTCGCTTTGCTATGTGCCCAAACATAACAGATTTTCTATATGATGTAAATAACCCATCTAACTATGAAGCTTATCTTTTATGACATGCTCATTAATTATGTATGTTGTGGTAGCTAGTGGTGATGGGTAGATAATTAATCTGGATAGATGACCACTACTCTCAATCTGTTAGGCAGCTTATATAAGAAGCTAATCAATTTGCCCAAGAAGAAAACGAAGGAAAGAAAAGGCAGAATGGAGAGGAGGACAAGGCCATTAAATCACAAAACTTACTGTACACTTGGAAGGAGAAGAATTGTCAAATGAACCACTGCAGACAAACAGGAAGATGAAAGGAAACGACGAGGACAGAACAATATCTTAGAAGAAAGAAGAAAGCCACCAGAATGAATTGCTTCATGGCAATTTGCAGTTAATGTTGTACCTATACTGATGTAAGGGGATGAAATCCACCTCAATACAACCTGAAACTATCGTCAAAACACTCCAGCAATCCAATATATAGCAGCAATTAGATGGATTCAAACATCAAACCTATGCAAACAAACTCATTGAAATTGGAAAAATGTTTTACAAAACAATTAGCCAAGTCTATTGGCTTCTCAATACAATATTCAAATCTGATTTGGGTCTGATCATAGACCTGCAACAATGGTGTTTTATCATCCGCAAATGGCTTCTCAAAGCCTGCCTTCAAGGTCTACTCCAAAACTGCACCTGCAACAAAAACGAGTTATTCAACCCTCCAAAACCAAAAACTTCACCCAACTCTCTGACCAAAAAATTCTCTGCCAGGAAATGGTACGCCCAGCATAAAAGAGGCACCCAAAGAAATCATTAATTGCCCCAAAAAAAACTAATTGGAGTTTCCCATCTTCGAGCCATTTTGGGACTCCACTCCTCACAAATCCATTCCATCCCACTACTACCATTTTGGGAGTCTTTAATGAGCCGGCCAAACTTGAAGCTTCCCCTCCTCCATGTGGATGCCCACAACCATGGTAGAAAAAAGTTTCTTGAGTTGCACTCAAACACATTTGTAGACCCTATGCCTATATTGGATCTATCTCTCTTCTTTGTTCACTAGAATTCTCCTATTCATTACTTCCTGCAA